>NC_065578.1:118092985-118307985 GCF_024542745.1 Macaca thibetana thibetana
ATTTTTTCCTACATCTTGTTTTCTATCACACAATTCTTTATTTTAAAAAGAAAGCCTTCAAGTAAACTGGCATATCTTTAATTTTTTCCTTTTTATTATACAATTTACCCATTTGTGAATACATGACTCATTTAATCATACCTATAACGGTGGCCATTTGTTTTGTTTCCATATTTTGCTCATACTAACATCACTGCAATAAATACAATCTATCTTGATGGGTTAGATTCCTGGAACTGAAATTTTTTAGGTAAAAGAGTTTACGTATTTTTATTTTAATTTCTCAAAAAAAGCCATAATGCTTCTACCAGAAAAGACTGTCTTTTTTCATACATCTTGTTCAGCAATTCTCATTATAATTCTTTTAAAATTGTGCCTATCCAGTGGTCTAAATGTAATATCTCATCATTATTTGAATTTGTGTTTCTCTGACTACTAGTAAATTTTGGCATCCTTTCATAGGCTTGTAGAAATTTGGATTTACTCTTAATTGTCAGAATTTTTAAGGGTGAAAAGTTGAAGTATATAAAAATTACAAAAGTTAATGTAAGAGACACCAATGTACCCATCCTTTAGATTTAATACTTTAACATTTTGTTTCATTTGTCTTAGAGTCTTCAAATAAATAAAACATTGCAAATATGGCTGACAATTCCCCCTCTCCTACCAATCTTACTATATCCAATGCATTTTTATTCCTTATAGGACATAATCAATAACTTGGAGTTGATATGTGTTCTTCTTTTCAGTGTTTGCATACTTTTTTATCACTCTGCTGGTCTGAGAATTACACCTTCTATCACTATTCCTTTAGTAGTTACCTTGCACTTTTAACTTGTATATTTGACATAACAAAATTGAAAATCACTCTCTCTGTCCCCCAGAAAGATGCAGGACTCTAAAGTACCTTAACTATGATATCTTCCTCCCATATTTTGGGATTTTTTTTTTTTTTTTTTCAATTCATGCTTGCTTAGATTTATCCACTTTTTTTATGGGCCCAGCACGTATCCACTGCTGTCTTACCTACTAAAAAAAAAAAAAAAAAGACTACATACATACCAATGTTTTTGCATTCTGTTCTTTGAACACTTTTGCCTTCCCTCTGGGTCCCTTTGTTTTTGAAGAAATGTCTTCAGAGATTCTTTTAGCGAGATCTGTGAATGGTCAATACTCTTGAATAAGACTAGAATTCTAGGTTGTCAATATTTCTTCTTTGGTCTCTGGCTACATTTAATTTTTGTTTTATTCTTTGTTATACTAAAAGTTATGAATATGTTATACTAAAAGGTATGAATTTTTTTTTTTTTTGGTCTTGTTCAAGTCTCATTGTGCTTCTTCAAACAGGAGTTCACATCTGGAATTTTTATTCTGAAAATAGCTATGATATAATCTTTCAGTATTACCTTTTTCTTAGTCTCTCCATTTTCTCTGTTTGTAACTCCTATTAGATATATATTATCCTTTTAATTCTAACCTCCATGATTCTTAATTTCTCATTCATATTTTCTATCCTGTTATATACAAAGGTTGCATTCTGGGCATTTTCTTCATCTCTACTCTTCCGGGTACTAGCCTTACACAGGGATTTGCATTCTAGCTTCTCCCATTTATGTTTCCACAACTGTCTCCTGTTGCCTTAAAAGTATTCAAACTTTGGCTTCTAGTTTCTGGGGCCTACATCTTAGTCCAGTATTCTGCTGCACTGTCAATAGGTTGATGCACGTCAACATAAACAAAGTAGAGATACAGGACAGGATGGGACAGGATAGTGACAAGCCTCAAAATCGTGTCAAGTGGAGGGTTTGTTTATCCAAAAACAAATCTTTATTTTGTTCTTACTCTTGAATAATAACACTTTTACTGGGTAAAAAATTCTAGGTTTACATTTTCCGCCTCAGAATTTTAAGGAGTTTCACATGGAGAGACAATTTAATGTAGAAAATATAGGCTTATCTCCAAAAATCTGAAGTGTTTTACTGTAGAAGAATAAATAAAATTTCTGTGTTACCTGGCAGAATGAAACTAGGGCTACTAAGTGTCTGCTACAAGGAATGACTTCTGGCTCACACAGAGAATTTTCCAGCATTCGGAACTGCCAAAGATAGCATGGACACTCTCAAGAGGTACTAAGATGTCCACAGTAGGGAGGTTTTCAAGTTTAAAGAGAACAACTAAAGTAGACAAACATTTGGCACAGGTGTTATAGAAGAGGTTTAAGTAGCACAGATTGTTGAAATAATTGGGTTTTTAAGTTTCTTCAAGAACTTGGAATTTCTAGTTCCTTTGCATCACCTAGATACAACTCTATAGCATTGGCTATGTGCCAACAGTTGTTTAGTGTTTATTGATTAGGTTAAAATTTCTGTACTGTTCAGATCTCAAAACCTCAGTGTCTTATAACAACAAACGTTTGTTCGTTTGCTCACATTACATGAGGGTTGCAGCTTGGTTGTGGTTTTGTCAGGCTATTCTGAGAATATCTCAGTTTAGGCAGCTCCCTGTGCCTTCTCATTCTGAGACTCAGGCTGAAGGATGAGCCACTAACCGGAGCAAGTTGTTTTCAAAGTAGAGGACAGAAGCTCAAAGTGGGTGGGGAGAGCACAGCCAAACCATACAAGCAAGCACATTTAAACCTTTGAAGGTAGTTTATGTCATCTGCTCATATTTCAATGCCCAAAGCAAGTTGTATAGCCAATCCCAAAGTCAGTGGGACAGGAAAGTAGATACCTCCTATAGGAAAGCTTAACTAGGGCAGGAAAGAGCCAGTGGTATAGCAGAACCAGCTCATACTGGCTTCTAACATAATTTTTTTTTTTTTTTTTTTTTTTTTTGAGATGGAGTCTCACTCTGTCACCAGGCTAGAGTGCAGTGGTGCGATCTTGGCTCACTGCAACCTCCGCCTCCCGGGTTCAAGCAATTCTCCTGCCTCAGCCTCCCGAGTAGCTGGGACTACAGGTGCCCGCCACCATTCCTGGCTAATTTTTGTGTTTTTAGTAGAGACAGGTTTCACCATATTGGCCAGGCTGGTCTCGAACTCCTGACCTTGTGATCCACCCACCTCGGTCTCCCAAAGTGCTAGGATTACAGCCAACAGTCATTTTTTTAATTTCAGGGGTTTGGCCAGCTAATTGTTAATCCGTTAACATCTTCAACTGGACCTTGATGGAAATTTTCACATCATGGAAGATGGAAAATGCTACAAATCGAACTGCTCTCCCCTCTCCTCACTTCCCCAAGGGTGGTTGTTCAACATTTACCAGCATACCACTAAAGGGAACCAATAAGTGTAAACAAATAAAACTGGCTACTATTGTTTTCTTGGCAAACAGCCTCTGAGAGTCAAGCAGTAGCAATGGATGAACAGCACTTAAAAATCCTTCAAGGTGTGTCTCTTTTCTACACCCAAAAGGATATGGTGCTGATTTCTTCACTCAGAGGAAAGAACCAATATCCTTTAGACTCTCTTGCGTCATCCTCTGGCACTGCAAGTTGAAGCCAAATCAAGGAGGCAAAAGTCTATTTATCCTCCCCTCTCTCATCAACTCAGTTTAGGATCTTGTTTCTTTGACAACATACCTGACACTGGAACTACTTCCACTTCCCACTTCTCCCAGCTACTTTGAGTGTATCCAGTAAAACACTTCCATGCCTGTCTGTTCTGTTGGCACATTCTATTGCTGTCACCCTACATGAGCACTTGGGATAGTTTCCAGATGAAGCCCCCGGCTTTAGCACACAGTTCCCTCCTTAAACGGGGCTCTAATTGAGTCCAACACTTTCTTTCTGCAGTGTAGGCTGGACAGTGCTAAGTGCTGTCATTTAAGGAACTACAGGTGCAAGAGCTGGGCTTTCCAAACCCCACGCTGTCATCTGCCCACTGCCCACACTCACCAATTGGCCTACACTGCCAAGGTTTCCTAAACTAGTACCTGAAGTCAGGGGTATTTGTGGATTCCCCCTAAAGACTATGCCATCCTAAGAATGATGAAAGGATTAAGAAGACATCAACGTGAAAGGACACCAACAGGTGTTGGCATAACTGCCTCCGGTAAACAACAAGGCTATTTCTACACAAAATCCATAGCCACTCACCCGCTTTGTCCTTCCTCTATTGCTCCCAATTTCCCTCTCTCAGCCTCTACCTCTTTCCCCACCTCCTCCACCCTGGAGAGCTGGTTCCAATTGCAAGGCCATTCCTACAACAATTTCTGGCAACTGGAGTGAAAGGTGCCGACAAAGAGGCCCTCTCCACAGCTCCCTTTTCACAAGAAGCATGTATCCAATTAAAGGATTTTAATTAAAATGCTTTCTGTAGCATCCTGTTTCTACTCATTGTTATAAATTAAACTTGACGTTCTCTGATTTAACAGGTGGGCGAGATTATTCTGAAAGCTGCCAGATGAGAGGAAATAGAAGCTGAGCTGAAAGAAGCTGTGTGCCTGAGAACGTGAGAGAGACAGAGAGAGAGAGAGAGACAGAGAGAGAGAGAGTGTGTGGGTGTGGGTGTGCCTGTATGAGCCACACAAGTGCACAATTATATGTGCATGTGTTTGTCTTTAAATTGGTTTTAAATTATTGTTTTAAATGAGAAAGTTGCAATACAGCAAGGGGAACACCGAAAGAAAATAGAACCACAATCTAAAAAATTAGAATTTCATGCAACAGCCTTAAAATCTCAGCCAGCAGCACCCACTTGCACATTTCTCATTAGTGGCATTCCTTTTTGAAGCATAAACTAAGAAATATTTGTAACCTCCATTTATTGTTTCTCATAAATGAAGTTTCAACCCATATTACTCATGCAAAGGAATAAAGATGGATGTTTCGTTGTTGACGATTGAAAATCTCAGTCATTACAGATTTCACCTCCTCAGTGCTTTAGACAGTCAGTAGTCAACTTAAATGCCCCAAAGAGTTCTTACAGATTGCACATTACACCTTTTGGTATAAACCAGCCACTTCAAGGTCTCCCTTTTTTCCAACCAGAGTAGTTTACTCACAAATCCTTTGCTTGAAGGGTATTATCTAAATTCCATGCTGTTGTTCATGGAACGGGTTCTCCCTTCCTGAACCTCTTTTTTTCCAAAACTATCTATTCTTTCCAGATTCTGCTCTTCTTCTCTCCCCCGTGACATTATCCCTAACCACTCCAGCACAAACTTACTGCTTTAAATGCCTACCATATGTATTCATTTATTCAACAGGATCAAGCAGTGTTATAAGTATTTGAGGTACAGCAGTGAACAATAAGAAAACGAACAAATATAAAGTATGTTTAGTGGCAGATACACACTAAGAAGAAAAATAAAGCAAGTTAAAGTGGATAGAGTGGTCGTTGCATTTTCATTAATTCTGTTATTATTTAAAATTTTGCTTATTGATTTCCATTTTTTCAATTGGTCTGTTATTTCCTTGAGGATGGGAATTATGCCTAATACCTTGGAGTAATTATCAAAATATTTAATAGCTAGTACATCAGAGGCACCAACCAGCGAGAGTCGAGCTCAGCCATTCTAGAGTGTCTCAGTTGGATGTCAGCCCTACTAAACCTCATTGTGTCCTCCAGGTTACATTACTCAATATATTTTGATCCAAATATTGATTTGATAATAATAGTTGGTTTCTCATATTATGTCAATGGTACTCTAGTGGCCTAAAGAAAACATGTATTTTAATCAAAGAGTCTAACTTATTTTTAGAGACTATGCAGGTTAGGCACTCCTCAAGCAAGATAGTTGCCATAAGCCAGTCTAGGTGAATTTTCTTGTCCATCTTAACAACTCACTGGATCTCCTATCCACATAGGACAGATTTTCCAGGAAAAGCTGTTCATTCAGAAATTTATTTGTCCTGAGAAAGTCCTAAAATTACAGATTTACTGTTTAAGTCCCTAAGGAAAAATGTTTTATTTTAGAGTAGAAAGATCATGGACTTTGGGTTTAAACTATAATCTGTCTCAAGAACTTATCCTAGTTAATTAACTTTTTTTTTTTTTTTTTTTTTTTTTTTTTTTGACAGAGTCTCACTGTTTTGCTCAGGCTGGAGTGCAGGGGTGTGATCTCAGCTCACTGAGAGCTGTGTTCCCAGGTTCAAGCAATTCTCCTGCCTCAGTCTCCCGACTAGCTGGACTACAGGCATGCGCCACCACGCCCCGCTAATTTTTGTATTTTTAGTAGAGACAAGGTTTCATCATATTGGCCAGGCTGGTCCCAAACTCCTGACCTTGTGATCTGCCTGCCTCAGCCTCCCAAAGTGCTGAGATTACAGGCATGAGTCACTGCACCCAGCTTGTTAATTAACTTTTCTAAGGCTCAGTATCCTTAATTGTAAAATGGAATGGAAAATACCAACTTTGCAGTGTTGTAGAAGATAAACCAAAGTGAGGAAATTTGCATGGTGCCTACCTGATACAAAATTGATGCTTTGTTGAATGATAACTATTATAGTTTCAGTCATTATCTACTGGTATCTATAATGGTCCAATCATACATGTGGTCGGATTGCAAATTATACAGATAGACTTGCTTTCACATGCCAATGGATATCTATGGCTTATACCACAAAATGCTTAGGGTTCCACTTTTATGCCATTTCTACCACTTTATATCCGGGTAATACAAGAGGTGTCTACACCTCAAATGTAATAAGCATCTCTACTGAACTGCAAGCTCCTTAAGAACATGAATCTCTACTTCCTTCTCTTCTGTATCTTCACTTCCTCCTACTCCATTTCTACACCATTCCTGGTATGAGACTTCACTCACAGGAGGAAGCATAACATGGAGCTGGAGAAATAGAGAAGAGTAATAAAAATAATGGAAGAAGGGGATGGAGGAACTGGATGAGTTGTGAAGACTCAATATAGACTGAAAGGGGACATGCTAGAAATCTAATGAATCATAAGTCCTTCTGGGGAACACACACTTTCATTAGGAGACAACTGCTTGAAGCTAGAAAGAGGCAAACTGAAAGGGAATAAATAAGTGGGTCATTTGTCATGATAGATTTCATGATTATGGAATCCATTACTCCCAAGATGTGAAACAAGCTGAAACTATAAATGGCTACACAAATGAGTGAGAAAAACCCATGGAAGATGAACCTATCACAGGATTCATTAAAGGAAATTAGAATAGTTGAAGTGCAGTAGCAACCATCAACAAGCATTTACTAAAGTCTCTCTGTGCCAAGAGTTGTGCTAAGTGCAGATGGAGAAGCAAAGAATTAAAGAAAAGGCCCCAGACCTGAAGGATCTTAAAAAGCAAGAGAGAAGAGACGTGTCCACAAATGGCCACAGGAACCTACAACAATGAAGTGCTATAAAAAAGAAAAGGAGAGAGAGCTATACCTTCTGTCTGAAGGATCCAAGGAAAATGTAAGCATTTGAGATGCACACTGAAGAAGGAGTAGAATTTGAGCAGTAAAAATCAGTTAGAATTGGGCCATTGAGAGGAAATATAGGCCCTGGAGCAGAAAGACTGAACTAGGATTGATATGCAATATAATGGGGTCCAAATCCTGTTCTACTGCTGGGCCCAACGATTCCTTCCGACCCACCCTACTTGGTGGATGTAAGGAGGGGGAAATAGTAGAAAACTTAAGGCAAAGATGAGAAAGAGGTAACTACCAAAAAAGTTACGTGTCTATCAAATAATAGAGGAACAGAGGTTGAAGAAGATAACATCTACCATCCCCCCTTGCTCCAAATCTCCCTTGATTTATTTTATATGTAACTCTTGCCTGAAAGGAGTTAATACCGTGCACAACCACTCCACACCGCAACACACTCACATAGTACACTCCCATGTCTGTGAGGCTTAAAATTTGGTGCCACAAGCAAGAAGAAGCATGCTATGTAACTTGAAAACTGGAAAAGAAAAGCCAACGTTGTAAAGTGCATAGGCAGACAAAGAGCTAAATGAGGAGTGAACATTAAACATATCAATGCACACATAATTACATACTTACAGTACATGATACACACTCTGCAGAAAGTAATGAGATCATGGTGCAGTGAGAGAGGGGGGACGGGGAACATAAGAAAGTTTCCACCCCTCTGCATGGAAGAAGTGGAAATTTACCTCAAATGCCACATTTGGTTTCTCAAATCAGTTTCCAGCACCGTTTCTTACCTGATTCAGGTCTAGTATGAAGAATTTACCTGTCTGATGCGAAAGATCTGACAGTTAAAATGCACGCTGAACTATGGGAAAGCCCCAAATTTAACACAGAAAATGTTTGACCATAACTTTCATATAGAGTCACATTGAGAAATTGTATTTTATTCTTCAGTGGAAGAAGAAAAAAGAGTCCCTTCAGCATAATTTCTCCAGTTCTTGACTTTTCTTTGCCCAAGCAGACTCACCAACACAGTGGTGCCCAAGCATGGTATTAACAACTGCTTCCTTTCACACTTAGAATATAAGTCTATTCTTACTCTAGGGTACCTGCTAATAGCATCTCAGGGAAACAGAAAGGAATAATAATCTTTCCTCCTGCTGATTCTCTTTCTATAATACAGGTAGGGCAACAAACTTTCCTGGCCCTCGGACTGACCAAGTCTTAGCGCTGAGAATCCCACATCCCAAGAAAGCCGTTAGTTTCAGGTAAAGCAAGAAGGTTGGTCACCATATCTGAACACACCACGTGAAGTCCTGAGTTGCCACTGAGCACACACAGCAGGACGGGGGAGTGTCATGGAAGTGGTAACCGGAACAACACAATAGACTAACTACCTCCCTCATAGTTTTGTAGAGACCCAGGTCTTGACTGAAGAGCTTTAACCCACTTTTTTGAGACTAAAAAATACGCAAATTCGAAAATGGGTATAATAGTCCCCCAAATTCATTTATTCTGGATAAATTAGGATGCTTCAACTAAAAAAATCTAAAATAAAAGCCACATTTTTTTCATTTTAGTTGTTTCAAGTTGAAAACAACTAGCCTTTGTCGTGAAATATTGAAGCTATGGAAAATGTCTTAGGGAAATGTTGATCTTCTGCTAAAAAAAAAGTTTAAAAGTTAAAATATAATTTCTCAACTGTAAATTTTACTTTGAATTAATGGGGAAATGTGAAAGAATGATCCTAACTGAATGCAGACAGCAAAACTCCCAGATTCTATGGAGTTTTCAGCTCATAATCAAAGAAAACAGTCTGCATACAAGGAAGAATAGAACAAGCTCTATTTAAAAGTAAATTTTGTCTCAGAAGGATGAAAGCGATAAAAGATAATTTGTATCTCTTATTCTTAAAAAGTGTTGCTCTGTAGATTGGCTACATCAGAATTACTTAGAAAACTTATAGAGGACACAGATTTCCAGCCCCAGTTCTAACAGACACTGATTTAGGTCTGCATAGAGCAGGGAGTCTTATTTTAACAAGCTTTCTAGGTGATTTTGATGAGCAGCTGATTTTGGAAACAGGTGACTTAGACAATTAAAATGGTTTAAGTTGGCAAGTTCACATGGATTGTTCTCCAACCTCTTGTCAAGGAGCAATAGGACTCGATGGTCAAAAGATCAAGTTCTCTTTGGATATAACAACTAGAATATAATCTTGGCTCTGTTACTTGCTAGCTATATGATCTCGGACAAGTAAATACACTTTCTCCTTCATTTCCCCCTTTTATAATGGAAATAATAATAGTAACCTCCTGGAATTTATTTATTTATATATAAATACATATCACACTCTTAGAAAAGTGCATGCCATATAGTAAGTGCTCAGTACATATGAATAGTTCTTTTTAATATGAAAAGAAGAAACAGAAGAGAGCTCATAACCACCATCAATGATTCTCTATAATTTAGCATATGAAAAAAGTAGCAGAAGGCTAAAGATAACTATACCAACTAATTTGCAAGAAAGAGCACTGACTTCTAAGAAAGTTTTCAAGCAGATGTGTGCACTGCTGATTGTAAGTACTCAGGGAAATAAATCACTACAAGAAAGTGAATAATGCATAATGTGTAAACTTCATTTCAAACATTTAAGTTTCCTTTAATAGCTTTTTTTTTTTAATTTCAGGAAGCTTTTCCTAACATCTTTATGTACATAACAAGTTGAAGCTTAAGGGAGTGGTATTCAAGATGAACATGTTCAAAACAGAAATTTTAATTCTCCGCACTACCACCTAACCTAACTCTATCCCAGTCTCCCTCATCTCAGAAATGGTACCATCATCAATACAGAAACCTGGTATATTAACCTGTTTTCATGCTTCTGATAAAGAGATACTCTTACAAAAGAAAGAGGTTTAAAGAACAGTTCCACATGACTGGGAAGGCTTCACAATCTTGGCGGAAGGTGAAAGGCACATCTCACATGGCAGCAGACAAAAGAGAGTTTGTGCAGGGAAACTCCCATTTTTAAAACCATCAGATCTCATGAGACTCACATCACGAGAACAGCACGGGAAATACCCACCCCCATGTTCAATTATCTCCCACTGAGTCCCTCCCACAACATGTGTGAATTCAAAATGAGATTTGGGTGGGGACACAATCAAACCATATCACCTGGGAATCATCTTGATCCCTAATTCCCACAGAGACACATGTGCAAATCATCAAATCAGTCTCATAAATTCTCCCTCCAAAATATGTCTTGAATTTATCTACTTGTCTTCATCCTGACTGCTACCACCTTGGTACATCCCGTGACTCTCTCTCATCTAGAATCTCACAATAGCCACCTAACTGACCTCCTCATTTCCACTCCCAGTCCCTACAAGGCATTCTCCATGCAGAAGCCAGAGTGGAACTTTTAAAATATATTTCATGCTATTTCCCTGCTTAAAACTCTTCTGTGCCTTCTGTGACAGTTAATTTAATGCGTTGACCTGACTGGGCCATTGAGTACTCAGATTTTTGGTTAAACATTATTTATTGGTGTATCTGAGGCAAGGGTGGTGTTTCCGGATAAGGTTAACATTTGAATGAATAGACTGAGTATCCATTTGGGCTGGTATAACAAAATACCTCAGAACGGGTAATTAATGAACAATAGAAATGTATATTCTGTAGCACAGCATCACACAATATTACCATGTAGCAAATCTGCACGTATACCCCTATATCTAAAATAAAAGTTGATAATCTTTTTTAAAAAGAAATATATTGCTCACAGTTCTGGAGGCCAGGTAGTCCAAGATCAAGAAGTCAGCAGATTCAGTGTCTGGTGAGGGCCCCTTCCTCGTAGATGGTGCCTTCTTGCTGCATCCTCACATGGCAGAAGGGGATAACAAGTTTCCCTGGATCCCTTTATAAGGGCAATAATTCCATTCATGAGGACAAAGTTCTTTAATAGCTTTTATTTTTCCCACCTCTTAATATTATCTCACTGGGGATTAGATTTCAATATATGAATTTTGGGGGGACACAAGCATTCAGACCATGGCACTGACTTGGGGAGCTCATTCAATATATTAAAGGCCTGAGTAGAATAACAAGCTGAGTAAGAAAGAACTCTTTTGCTCTAGATGGCTGTCTTTGGGCTGGAATATTGACCTTCTCCTGCCCTGAGACTCAGAATTAGACTGGAACTTACATCATTGGCCCTACTGGTTCTTAGATTCAGACGCACACTCTCACATACATCACTGGCTTTCCTACTGCTCAGACCTTGGAATTTGTGGTGAAACTGTACCACCATCTCTCCTGGATCTGGACTTCTCATCCTCAATAATCCTGTGAGTTAATTCCTTATTTAAAAAATCCTCCCCACCCATAGATACACACACACACACACACACACACACACACACACACACACACATATCCTATTGGCTCTGGTCCTGTGGAAAACTCTGAATGATATACCTTCCCATTACATTTGAAATACTAAGTCTAAATTCCTTATTCAAGTCCTGTATAATGTGCCCCCATTCACCCCAGTCCCCAGCGACTTCTCCAATCCAGTTTCCTGCCACTCCCCCTTCCTCATGCACACCAACCACACTGGCCTTCTTTCAGTTCTTCAGCATGTAAGACTCACCCCATGGCCTCTGAGCTTACTGTTTGATCAATCTGGAGAAAAGATTGCTCTTCCCAGCTTTTTACATGATGGGTCTCTTCCCATTGCTTGCATCTCAGTTTAAATGTCTCTTCACAGAGAAACCTTCTCTGACTGGCCCTGCCATATCTAAAATGTGATCCCTCATTATTCTATATAGCTGTGCCCTATTTATTAGCTTTGTACTGCCAACAAAACTTCAAGCAGCACAAGAACAGAGACCTTGTCTGTTTTACTCAGCAATACATTCCAAGCACTGTATCCAGCTTATGGTGATTGCTCAAGTATTGTATAAATGAATGTATTAATCAGCAGGTAAGTGCACAGCCAAGTAAACAACCATACCCAAAGATTTTACTAAAGTTTATGTTTTTGTTTAATAATGATTCAACATATGAGGTTTTTTTTCAGGAAGGAGTGATATGGAATAAAATATTTCATCTTCCTAGTAGAGTTTCAGGAAGCACTAAGGGGCAGCAGCTCATGAGATAGCCCTGAAATCTTGGCATAGAAAGCAGCCTTTTACTTCTCTCAAGTCCTATCCTATGAGCGTTATTTAATTTGAATTTTCTCTGTCTTCCTTTCTCCTCACTGCAAAATGCTCAGCCAGATTCACAAATGGTGTTAACTAAATTGGCCACCAGTGAAATATTTTGAAGCAAATTAAATAACCATGGAGTAGGACGACAGTTAATGCAACCAATACTTAATGATTTGTGGCATCAGTGTAAGCAGTGCTGGGAGTGGGTGAGGCCGATGTCGGTAACTCGGCTGAATAAAACCCCACATATGCCAGGGATCCATTTACCTCGTCTCTAGGTTACTCCTCCCAACAAAAGCTACACAAGGGTTGCTGGCCAGAGGCCAGAGGGGCCGATGGGACTTCCACACCCACTCACTCCTTCCCAAGCCCAGGTCTCTGGCCGAGGTGCTAATGAGCAGTAAAAAGGCCAGAAGGTGAAAAGAAGGAGGGGAAAAGAGGGCTTGGATTATCCATGACCTGTGTAATCAGTCCCTGAAGATTTGGTTTAACTAGATTTGCAGAATCCCCTTTCTACCCAAGAGTGTGTGAGAAACTCAGAAGAGATGCTGAAGTACCAGGAATTGAGACATGGCCTTGTTAAGGGTGTGCAAATATTGACGCAATTTCCATAAAAAGTGCTTTGTGGGGGAATGAGGATGGGTATTGAGTGCCGGTCAATAAGAGCTCTCTGGCTGAGGAAGTTTTTATAGCTCATTCAGCCACAAAAACTAGTATGACATATTTGGGCAAAGGTTTCTGGAAACCATTTCCCTTCACCACTCCCATAGGTTTACTCTGTGTCCTTCCTCCTCAGAGAAGTACTTTGGCAAAGGAGAACACGCAAAGTAGTAAAAGCAGGTCTCCGAAGGTTACAAAAAGCTCTGACTTATACAATCTTCAGATTTCCATGGTCTAAATACAGGATTTCAAACTACCATTGCGACGTCAGGGAAGGCAGAGTTGCAAAGAGATGTGCAGAATCGTGGTGGTGACCTGGTATAGCTGGCTCCAGCATCCCGCAGATGAGAGCATGGATTCTGGGGGTCAAACATATTCATCTCCAATCCGGTCCTACCTCTTAGTAGCTATGTGACCTTGGACAAGTTACTTAACCTCTCTGAGCATTATATTTCACATCTTTTAAATAGGGATCATACAGAATAAACACCTATTAGTTAAAAATGTAGGTTTAAAGAAAACAGTGCCCAGCACATGGTAGGTGCTCACCAAATTGTAGAAGATGGAGATTACTAATGATGATTAACTTCAGCTAAACTATCCATAATTATTGTAGGGAATTGATGAATATCTGAGAATTCCTGTGTCAGGAAGACTCACGGAAACTCCAGCAAACTTAACTGTTTAGGTGCAAGGGCCACAAGTCTGTGCATCCTTCTTGAGAAGAAATTAGAGAAAGAAAAAAACTATAACTTCTCTCTAGAAATATACTTCAGATTTTTATAACAAAAATTTTTTTATGTTCTCAATGTGTGATAATTTTTAGTTTTTAAGAAAAGCTATGGAGAGACAATCCAGAAGCAAGGCTTTCAGAGTAGTAGAAATAAGCATTGAGCTTTAAAATTAGCCAAAAATTGAAAATTATTTAAAACTCTTGCTATGACACTCTAATATAGACCTAGATAAAACTCGTGGGAAAATCTTATTGGAAACAGTGAGATAAAGCAAAGAGGTAGATTCAGAGGATTCCTAAAGTTAATTTTTACAAATGAATTGAGGATATGCACTTTAACGGAAATTGTAAAAAATAATAAGAATAAAAGCAAAAATAAAAGAGTAATTAACACAAAACGAATTAAAACAAAATTAAGCTTGAAAATTACTCATGGTAGAAAAAGTATCAAGATAGTGCTGAGTGAAATACAATAACCTTCCTACCTGTTGACAGGTATCAGGTTTATGTAACAATAACTCATGAAGTTTAGAAAATTGTTGTAGTGTTTGTATAGTGTTGCATAGTGAAGGAATCAAGAAGGTGGATTATGGTGGGTGACTGAGCAATGTAGCTAAAACCACTTATATTTCACAATTTCATTGGCCCCAGAATCTATGAACAGACATTTCCCAGTGGGGAAGTCAGATCATCCTTACTTGCATGTGAACCTCCAAAGGTTGGCGGAGACCACATCCATGCCATGTGTGATGTGGTACTGTGTAAAATCTCTGGAGTGTCCTGAGACTGGATGAGCCTGAGCGCCATCATCATGTAGTTCCTCCATCAATTCCTGAGTTACCAGCAGCTCCTTTTGGATCAAGACTGGAGACACCATCACCACTAAGTGTTTGGACACTTTTTGGCTCACCTGCATCTGAGAACAGTGACATCACTGACCAAGCCTCAGGTGTCTGTGCAGCTCCCAAGACCCTGATCAGAAACCTGGGCAGGAGGCCATAGCAGAAACTCTTTGGACCAGGCTCAGTAAATTACTTCAAAGCAGAGGTTTAATGACAAAAGAGCCTGCAAGGAACAACAAAAACCAACACTCAGCCTGATTCGGGGTGCTGAACTATGTCTACACATGTATGCTGGTTGGGCCACTTTTTTTGTAGTCCATTTTCATGCTGCTGATAAAGACATACCTGAGACTGGGCAATTTGCAAAAGAAAAAATTTTAATGGACTTACAGTTCCATATGGCTGGGGAGGTCTCACAATCATGGCAGAAGGCAAAGAGGAGCAAGTCACGTCTTACATGGATGGCAGCAGGCAAAGAGAGAGCTGTGCAGGGAAACTCCCTTTTTAAAACCATCGGCTCTCATGAGACTCATTCACTATCACTAGAAAAGCACAGGAAAAACTGGGTGTGGTGGCTCACGCCTGTAATCCAAGCACTTTGGGAGGCCGAGGCCAGTGGATCACCTGAGGTTGGGAGTTCAAGACCAGCCTGACCAACATGGAGAAACCCCATCTCTACTAAAAATACAAAAAAATAGCTGGGTGTGGTGGTGCATGCCTATAATCCCAGCTACTTGGGAGGCTGAGGCCGGAGAATCACTTGAACCTGGGAGGCAGAGGTTGCAGTGAGCAGAGATCACGCCATCACACTCCAGCCTGGGCAACAAGAGCAAAACTCCATCTCAAAAAGAAAAGAAAAGAAAAGAAAAGCACGGTAAAGGCCTGGCTTTACTCCCTCCCACCAGGTCCCTCCCACAACATGTGGTAATTCAAGATGATATTTGGATGGGGACATAGCTGAACCATATCAGCTATTTTTTCCCCAGCTTTATTGAGGTATACTTGACAAATAATAGTTATATGTATTTATATACAATAGGTACAATACAATGTTTTAATATATGTACACATTGTGAAATCATTATCATAATCAAGCTAATTAATGTACCTGTCACCTCAAATAGTTACCCTTTTTGGTATGGTAAGAACATTTAAGACAAACTCTTTTAGCAAATTTCAAATATACAATACAATGTTAGTAACTATAGTCATCATGTTGTACATAAGGTCTCCAGAACTTATTTACCCTCCATGACAGAAACTTTATACCTTTTAACCACCATCTCTCCATTTTCCCCAACCCCCACAGTCCTGGAAACCAACCGTCTACTTTCTGCTTTCATGAATTTAACTTTCTTAGATTTCATATATGAGTGAGATCATGCAGTATTTGTCTTTCTGTGCCTGGCTTATTTAACTTAGCATAATACTGGTGGGGCCACTTTTTAGGAAAAGCCAAGATATGGAAACCTAAATTGATTTAAAAGATAAACCAGGATCCAATTGTTCTCATCACAAGCGGGATCTTTCTTCATAAAACTATTCAGAGTAAGGTTATTTTATGTATTCCATTCTCTGCTACTGTTAAAATATGCGTGGTTCTCAAAACTAGGTTCATTCACCTTTCATTGAACATACTATTTGCATAAAATACAGTGTAGCTCTATTTAAATGAATTTAGTTTAAATAATTAAATAATTCTATTTAAATGAATTTAAATATAGGAAATAGGAGTTTGGTTAATGGTCTGTTTGGATAATATTTTAATCCAGGAACTCATTAGTTTTTTTTTAAATGTGGAAGTCAGTTTAGTTCAAACTGATTCATACGAGTATTTTCATTTCTCTGGTGCACATGTGTGTTTGGGGTTTTTATTATCATTATTATTGTAGGAGAGATTTCAATTAGAGGTTCAGAAAAATATTCGTAAGTGGTTTCTGTTTGAGTTCAGCAGATCATCCAGGGACTCCTGATTTAGTTCAGATCAATCTCCATGTATTTGTGTCTGTTGCATACATGGACGTGTCTGTACCAAGTATGGGTATAGGCAGAGATATCCATCTTGAGTTTTGTCCAAGCTCACCTCACCCTTTGTCTAAGCACTCAGCTCCTGATTGTAGAAAGAGACCTCTGGGTGCACAGGAAAGTCTAAACTCCATAGAGAGAGAAGCAGCTTCCCATGGCTGAGTGGGAAGGCCCCCAGGAATAGCCTCCTGGGAGGAAAAGTCTCCCAGATACCCAACTATCTCCTGGGCCAACACTTTCCCACATAGTGCTCAGGCAGTTTGTGACTAGCTGCTGCTAATCCCACCACCACATCTCTTCCTGGGTTCTTTCAACAGAAATCTGAGTACCTATTATGAACCAGGCTCTATTCTATGAGCCAAGACTCAACACTGAACAAGAGATACACATTTCCTGCTCCAGCCACACCTCACAGTGCTCTTCCCTGAGATACCTACCTCTTGAGTTATCATAATTTTCAAGAATGGAACAGGATAGATAATAGATATGTATCTAAATTTTTGAATGATAAGGCTTGCCACCTTACCTGATATTCATTATTAAATAAGATGATTCCAAGGAAGAAAGACCCTGAAATGCAGCACCTAAATTGCAAGTGATCGTTGGGAGGTGTTTGGTCTATACCATGTTTATATCAAGTGTAAGATTTACATTTACCTGCAAGAATTATGGCATGTTAAAGGAGCCTGTGTGAATAAATATGTAGCAGATTTGGAGAAAAAGTGAGTTTTGCTTTATTATAAATCTATTCTTCTTCATTCCATTATTCAAAAAATATTTGTTAAACCATTACTCTGAGTCAGGCACTTGTTCAGATAAATAGGTAAGTATTGTATGTCTCAGGCTTTAATACAAATGTTTTCATATTCATTACGTGAAATGGTCCACAGAATTATCCTGTGCTGAAGACAAGGCAAAGCTATTATTATTATTATTCCAATCATCGTCCTGAGTACCCAGAGTCAAGGGTCCAAAATGCCCTTCTCAAAATTGCATAGCTGATGAGCAGTGTTGTTACTAGGCAGAGATTAAGAGCACCGAGACTGGAGTTCTACTACTTGGGATCAAGTCCGTCCTCTGCTGTGTGACCTTAGGCAAGTGATAACATCTCTGTACCTTAGTTTCCTCATTAGTAAACAGAAAGAATAATAGTTCCTACCTCATTGGATTGTTATTGTTATGAGAATTAAATAAAATAATGCCAATTAGACACTTAGAACAGTGTCTGGCAGCTGGTGAGTGCTTAATAAGCCTTCACCATTATCGTCAAACTCAGTCTTCTGGTGCCAAAGCCTCTATCTGCTGCCTGTGTCCATAACTCCTGCCTGATTCCACTTTGCTCAGGGTTTTTCCTCCCTCAGATCAGAGGCATTAATATTTCAAACTCTCAAATTCCACTGGAAATTCTGACTACGCTCATCAAAACTATTATGACAAAAGCCTTAAGACTGGTGGCCATGAACCAATACAGTCACCAGTTTTTCACTTTCCATATGAAAAACAGTTATATTTTCCAAGTCAAGCCAGTCTCCCTCATGGAAATTAAACCACCTTGGATTCTGGTAAGCTTGACATTCTTTTTATTAAAGCACTAAATTTGTCTTTATACAGTAGAGGGAAAACTTGCCTCCAAGAACTAATACATGTTTTAATATCTATACTGATAATAATTCCTTAAGAATATTTTTAAATTTAGTTTAGTTTGGTTAAGGAGAACATCTGTGGTTTTTGTTTTCACACACTGACCCCTTAGACAGTAGTTAGTCAATCAACACACATTTTCTGTGCATTTATCTTATACTGAACCCTGAAATAAATACTGCAGATTCAAAGATAAGTAAAAAGTGGTTCCTGACATCACGGGCCAAGGGAAATTGGAAAGGCAGCTGCCCTCTGAATGAGTATCCACGTGTTCTTATGAGTTACCTTGTTTGAAAAATCTTATTTGGAAATGACCATTTTGAAAATTGCATGCTGAGCTCACCTACTTCCATACTTTATGTAAGTTGAAGGTACCAAGAAGCTGATCAATCTCATAGATGCTACGAGGGTGGAGAAAACTGAGTCTGTTCTATCAATAAACTGAGGGAAGCTCCGCAGTCTCCAATTCGGAATGGGGAGACACTTTGGCCTGGTTGGAAGCCCATGAGATTGGCAGAATGTCCAGTGGTAGAGTCCTCAGGCCCAAGATTCGTGTTCTTTTGGCAAAACAGCAACTTCCTTCTTCAGAGTAAACAGGCTTAAAAGGCTTATGGAAATGGTTCTGAGGGATGGTTCACTATCCAAAAGCTCTTACAAAGGTTTCAATAAGTTAAGTGTGAAAGAATCAGAAACAGATGGATTAAGTTTCTCACAGAATACCCAGGGCTTAACAATTAACAACAACAAAAACAAGTTTTAAAAAGGGAAACCATGTATGGCCATTGTCCAAGTTTGAGCCCTTGAATGAGGGTTTGGAATGTTCTTCCGGACACCTAACTCTATGGGGTCCTTTATTATCTACCATACCAAAACTACGAGCTTTAAATGAAGTTAGGGTTGCATACTGCTGCAGCCTTCTCTAGAATATGAACCACTGGAAATGCAGCCAGACACCCCTCAGTTATGCAGATCTGTTTCCCAGTATATGCTCCACAGATCACTTGTTCTATGACGTGTAAGCCCCCATACCATTGTTCAGGCCATCTCTCTGCCAGGAAGAATCTCTGCTGAATTAACCCCTCACGTCCCTCAAGGCTTACCTCCAATGCCAAATTCTTGAAGACATTTTCTTTGTCCCTCTCTCAGCCAGGTCCTCCACACAACCTGACAACTGCCCTTCCTATTGGGTGACTCCAGACTGCTGGACCAAAGCAAAGCCCTAGTTGTCCACAACCCAAAGAATGAGCAAAAGCCAGTTAGCACCTTTGAGAACTAAGTCTGCACTCCAATACCACACCACTGCACAACTCCAGGGGACATTGTTAATTTTGTATTCAATGAGAATGTCATCCTCCCTAGCAAAAAACAATGTGCACAATAATGACTTCTGGGGATGGGAAAAAAGGCAGCCCTGCTGCACTCATCTGTGGCCCTGCCTCCCCACACTTAACGATGTGTGCTAATGGCCGTGCTACCCAGGACACTGCAAAGGCAGACACAAACACTATAGTTTGCAATGGAGGGGAAAGTAGAATCCTGTAGTTTTTATGGGAGAGACCAAAACATGCAATGATCCATATGGTCCAGATTTAATGTTTCCCAAAGCATATTCGGTAGATTGTTTGAGGTGTTGGACAAAAATAAGATTATCTAGTCAAATTAATTTGGAATTTCTTCTGAATGTCTTAAAAGCATGCAATATGTTGCTTTGTATCATTAACTTCCAAAGCGGAAGTGAAGAGAAAGTAACTGGTTCAGTGGTTCCCAAACTCATTTGACCAAAGCACCTATCTTCATAAAGCAGCATTGTGGCTTTCTGAGAAACACAGAAAGCAAGAAAAAGGTACGGTTTTCTGCCTCTTTTTAAACAAATGGCATAGTGTCCCACCTCAATCTTATGGTCTCACTTGGAGCCCATAATAGTTTTCTTGCACCAATTGTCCTTAATGTGAGAGGGCCATGGATGAGTCCCAGAAGGCTTGTGAATGCCCTGAAATTGCATGCAAAATTATATTCACCTACATATTCTTGGGAGATGGGCCTTCAGATCTGGAGAGGAATTCAAGACTCCAAACTAAGGCAAATTCTCTACCAAATCCTTCTTCATTACTGTGGAACAATGTGGGGGAAGGAGAAAGGGAATTATTTTCATGCCCAGGTAAATGGGGGCACATAAACAAACTCAAGAACACAAATGTTTATCTAATGAACATTTATTAATTAAACATCCCCGGATCAGTAACGATATGGATGATGTTCCTAATTTGGTCCGGAGTCTTTCTCTGGGAAGACTGTGAAATTTTCACTTTGTAAGGACCGGTTTGGCATCTAGCACTGCAATGAGAATTCTAGTTTCCAAGGCTCTCACCCTCCACCATTCCTACGCCATTCCAGCTGGCTGGCAAGGGCATAGATGGCAAATCCATTGCAGGGGCTCCAGATGCCTCCAGGCATTACAGAAGTGGGTCTCATTGTACAGAAAAAGGATCCAAGATAAAACGAGCAAGTTCAAAAGATCAAGATGCATTTTCATTGATCTTGGACTTGTAAGAGCCGTGCCATCAATCACAGTCGTTTAAAAATTCCTATTAATGGCCCAGAGTGCTGGGGTTCCCATATGGTTTGTCTTTATAACATTTGGTCTTGGGCATCTCTTTAGAATCGGCATGAGAATCTGTCAGTGTCAGATTCAGACCTTCGCCTGCTTCCTCACTCCTGGCAGTAGTGTAAGGGAGGAAAGGAAGAACATGTGCTTAAATATGTGCTTTGGGACAATGGAGATTTGGGGTTCAGCTATGGAGCCAGAGGACTGACAATACTTGCCCCCAGGAGAAAGCAGAGGGCTAAAACAAGATTGACCCAAGTCAATGAGACATCCTAGGACAGGTCCTGGAACCATATTGAGGAAGCAGCAAGTCTAGAAAGAAATTCTGCCCCAGCTCCTCCTTGCAAGATATTCTGGTGGCACCAGGGGCAGGGCTGACCCTGATGTCCCCCAGCAGAGAAGCAGTGGGTATCTGAGGGACTGTGTATGTAGAACAAATCAATAGGAACTGAGAGAGCACCAGGAGGCAGGATTGTAAGGCAAAAGGCCTTCCTTCTTGTTTCCTCTCCTGCCTTCAGTGAAGCAATGCAATGCACACTAGCAAGGCAGGGAGAAGAAAATCCAGCCTTGGCTGGGCGCAGTGGCTCTTGCCTGTAATCCCAGCACTTTGGGAGGCTGAGGCGGGTGGATCACTAGGTTAGGAGTTCAAGACCAGCCTGATCAACATGGTGAAACCCTGTCTCTACTAAAAATATAAAAATTAGCCAGGTGGCCGGGTGCGGTGGCTCACACCTGTAATCCCAGCACTTTGGGAGGCCAAGGCGGGTGGATCACGAGGTCAGGAGATAGAGACCATCCTGGCTAACACGGTGAAACCCCGTCTCTACTAAAAATACAAAAAATTAGCTGGGCGCAGTGGCAGGTGCCTGTAGTCCCAGCTACTTGGGAGGCTGAGGCAGGAGAATGGCGTGAACCCGGGAGGCGGAGCTTGCAGTGAGCTGAGATCGCGCCACTGCACTGCAGCCTGGGTGACAGAGCAAGACTCTGTCTCAAAAAAAAAAAAAATAGCCAGGCACTGTGGCACGCGCCTGTAATCCCAGTTACTGAGGAGGCTGAGGCAGGAGAATCACTTGAACCCGGGAGGCTGAGGTTGCAGTGAGCCAAGATCATGCCATTTCCCTCCAGCCTGGGCAACAGAGGAAAACTTCGTCTGAAAAAAAAAAAAAGAAGAAGAAGAAACAAAGAAAAGAAGAAAGAAAGAAAGAGAGAGAGAGAGAGAGAGAAAGAAAGAAAGAAAGAAAGAAAGAAAGAAAGAAAGAAAGAAAGAAAGAAAGAAAGAAAGAAAGAAAGAAAGAAAGAAAGAAAAAGAGAAGAGAAAGGAAAGAAGGAAGGAAGGAAGGAAGGAAGGAAGGAAGGAAGGAAGGAAGGAAGGAAGGAAGGAAGGAAGGAAGGAAGGAAGGAAGGAAGGGAGGGAGGGAGGGAGGAGGGAGGGAGGGAGGGAGGGAGGGAGGGAGGGAGGGGGAAAGAAAGAAAGAAAGAAAGAAAGAAAGAAAGAAAGAAAGAAAGAAAGAAAGAAAGAAAGAAAGAAAGAAAGAAAAGAAAGAGAAAGAAAGAAAAGGAAAGAAAGAGAGAGAGAGAGAAAGGAAAGAAAGAAGGAAGGAAGGAAGGGATAGAGAGACAGAAAGAAAGAAAGAAAGAAAGAAAGAAAGAAAGAAAGAAAGAAAGAAAGAAAGAAAGAAAGAGAAAGAGAGAAAGAAAATCCAACCTTGCATTATCCAGTATGAAAGCCACTAGTGACATGTGACAGTTGAGGATGTGAAATAGTATGAATTTGAAATGTGCTATATGTGTGAAATACACATCAGATTCAAAGGCTTGGTGTGAAAAAAAATGTAAAATATACCATTAATAATTGTATATGGATTATGTGTTATAATAATTTTTTAATTTTTAGTGGACAAATAATAACTGTATATATTTGTGAGGTAGAATGCAATGTCATGATACATGTATACAATGTGGAATGATTACATTAGGCTAATTAACATAACCTTCACCTCACATACTGATCATTACATTGTAACATATTTTCATATTGGGCAAAATTAAATGTATTACTAAATTGATTTGCTCTTTTTTTACTTTTTTAATGCAGCTATTAAAATATTCAAGATCACGTATGTGAGTCACAGTATATTTCTATTGGACAGCCCTATTCCAAAGCATGGCTATGTTACTTTCCTAGGGCCACCCTGACAAAGTACCGTAAGCTAGATGCCCTAAAACAACAGAAATGTATTCTCTCACAGTTCTGGAGGCCACAGGTCTGAAATAAAGATGGCAACAAGGTGGTCCCTCTGGAGAGCTCTGAAGAAGAATCTGCTTCAGGCCTGTCTCCTAGCTCTTGGTGGTTGTTGGCAATCCTTGGAGTTTTTTATTTATAAATGCGTCAATCCAGTCCCTGCCTCCATTGTTAAATGATATTCTTCCCAGTGTGTCTCTGTTTCTGTCTCTTCTCTTTGTTTAAGGGCACCAGTCACGTCAGATTTAAGACCCACCCGCCTCCAATATGATCTCATCTTAACTAATTACATCTGCAAAGACCCTACTTTCAACGAAGGTCACATTTTAAGGTTCTAGGAAAGATATAAATTTATACAATAGTATTCAAGCCAGTACAGTGGCTAAACCTGTCCTTTTCAGGAAACAGGAGTCCAAGCCTCGCCTCCATGGAGAAGACACATTTTCTCAGCCTTGAGTGGTGAGATATGCCCGCCATGTCCCCTCACACACTGCACCACAGATGCTCTGAACTCCAAAAGAACTGCTGTCTAGTGAGGAGTTTGCTAAGGTAAAACACATTCAGGACTGGAATTAGGAGACGGGTTCTAGTCCTGGCTCCCTCATTAACCACCACAGTGGCCTTCAGCAGAAATACTAAACCACTCTGAACCCCAGAGTTCCCTGTCTCAGCAATGGAAATACAAACCCCTGCACTTCCAAATTCACAAAATAGCCGTGAGGATTACATGGGATCATTGTAAATGTCTACTAATAATCTATATACAATATAAGTCTTTGTTACAGTCTGCTGCCAACTCCTATCCTTTTGCTACACAAGACAAACAGGAGAATCACTTTGAAGGCTGGAGGATCTGAGATCTCAGCTTCTAGCACAAATGGAGATGGACTCCTACAAAATCCTCCCTGCGGAACTACCTGCTCCCAAATTTGTCCCTTTCAATCCAGTCTTCTCACTGTGGCCGGGGGATTATTTCCAAATTTTGAAATCTAATCATGCCGTTTACTTTCTGCTTAAAAATACTTATCAAAAAATATGTATTGAAATAATAAATGATGCAGACCTTGCTTCTTCTGATCTGGGGACAGATGAATGTTGGGGTGATCTTCCAGTAGTCTTCCTCTGGTTGAGGCCCCAGGATTAGGAGTCAGGCAAAAGAAAAAGAAGATCTTAGTTGATGGAAGATTTGTGAAATTGTATGATGTACAGAGCAGGAATTGGACACTATGCTATGTGGAATACATGCAGCCATTCAGAGGAAGCCCAGGACATCTAAGCCAACTGTGAGGCAGGTTATCAGCTGGGCAAATAACAGCAACTTTGGCAAGACCGTGTTCCAATGACCCATCAAGGGACGAGGCTCAGAGGAAGCCTGAATTAGAAACATTTGCCGTTTCTCATTAGGCCCAAGAAAGTTATTTATTTTGTTTTTTCTAGACTGTTTTATTTGGCACATCTTGAGTGAAATGGCGTTCTCTTTTCCCAAGGTGCTTGAAGCTGCTTGTTTGTTTTTGCAATTGGCCGTTTTACAAGTAGGGGTCATGAGCACTCATACTGAGACCTGATGCCACCTGTGAGCACATTATTCTGCTAAAATACAGCACTTGGGTAAGGTCAGCTGCATGACAGATAGGCTCTGCTTGAGGATGGCAATGCATTTCCCACCTCTATTACTGATGGCTACTGTTTGTAGCTCTGCCAAGGAGTCTTCCAAAGTCCTCCTCCTTTGTGGTGCACAAGGATCCCTAAGTCAACTGTGAATTTGTTATTGATGCCTCCTGCATTCCCAACAACAGTCTCTATCAATGCCACCTTCTCCTTAAAAATCCCAGTGCTCCAAGTCTCCCATCCAGTTAGCTCTGAAAGAAGCTAAGCCTATGCCTTCTAAGTAAGGTGATCAGATGTCTTCGGTTTCTCTTGCACAGGCCTAGCTTCACTTGTACTGATACTAACAGTGCCCCTTTTTCTCTCAAAATTGTCCTGGCTTGGATGACAAACAATAAAGACACCCTATTTTCAAACTATATTTTCTAAAGAGAGTTCTTTTTGAATGATACCATTGGAAGATGTCAGAGCAATATGTTTTCTTAGGCGATAAGTTTGGAAAACATCTCTCATTTTGTCTTAGAGAATCACAACTTATATTAGCAAATTAAGAACTCTGAGAAGTCCCTCCATAAATATGTCTGCTTAACTTTGTTAAGCCCAATGTTCCCAATATTTATTAAACCACAGCCCTTGATTTTTGATAAACACTTATCAACAGTTCCTTGGAAAACAGTTTGGTAAACACTTCCCTGAAGTGTAAGAGACTCAATGTGCTTCTCCTCTCAGAATTTCAAAGAAATCCTTCCGGGAGAAGCATATAATCGTCTGAAGGGTGGATGATACCCTCTGCAAATTATCCATGTTGGTCATAACCATAGTTTTTGAATTAAAAATCAGACAACATGATCTGACCCATTGATCTGACATGGTCTAAAAATGAGACAAGATCTTTGAAATCAGGACAGACCTAAACAAATCTGAGACATCTATATGTGGTCCTGCCTACATTCTTTTAATGGCCGACCTCAGGACAGATTTTTTTCAACCCCTCAGAGGGAGCTCTTACCACTAATATGTCCAGGCTTATCTCTGAAATCCTCCTGGGGCAGTAACGTGGTACTGTTACTCCACTAGCCTTGCCTGCTCTACCGTGCAGCAGTCAGTCACTAAAAGGCTGAGTGCTCAGGCACAAAGGCAGGCCACCTTCCATGCGGTCATCAGGTAGAGACCACCTTCCATGGGGTCATGGCAGCCTCCTCTCTGGTTCATGGGGTAAAGATATGACTGACTGATCTCACCCACCCATCCTCTAATCTTCGCCATGAAAACAAACCACAGCTTGTGTGTACTTCTGACAAATCTGAATTTCTAACAGAGTTAAAGCCTTATCCCATCGAGTTAAAGCCTTATCCTGTCGTGCAGTACCCAGCACATAGGAGGCATCTGCAAACATCACAGGCTGAAAACTCTTACAGCCTACAGAAATGGACATCTGTGTTTTCTTTACCATAAACCTAGGATTTTTTCTGTCATGTCTTTTATTTCTCCACTCAAAAGATCTATGCTAACAAAATGTTTTTGGTTTTGAAAAATGTTTCCAATTTGTTACCGGCTTGGTCATGGACTTACAAATCATCTTTAATGTTTCTCCAAAATCTGAAATGATACTTAGTTAATGTGCCAGTATCTTCCTCTTATAAAATAACTGTCCCATGACTCTCAGCAGGAAAGGTAAAATAGAATTGATTCTAAACACTTCCAGGTATAAACAGTGGATGATAAAAATACTGTAATCCAGGAGTGGGCCTCTGACAATCCTTAAACTATTCCAATCTGTGGAATTATTTGATGACGTGTTGATTTACCTCATCCTTAGTTCCAAGACATGGGTCCCCTTTGATCTTTGGGGAAAATTTTTCTTCTCTCACAAACTGGAGACTCAATCAACCACCACCCAGGAGTGACTTTATTAGAGCTGGACAGTCCATTAAGCCATGCTGACTGTATCCTGGCCTTCTGAATATTATCAAAGAATAAACTGGTAGAATAAACCCCCTTATTGCTATGACTCATTCCTGTAGAAATTTCTGGAAAGAGCATTGAATGTAGCTGAAAGTTTACCAAAAAAAAAAAAAATTAAAAAAAAGAATTCCCTAGCCGGGTGTGGTGGCTCACACCTGTAATCCCAGCACTTTGGGAGACCAAGGTGGACGGATCACCTGAAGTCAGGTGACCAGCCCGACCAACATGGAGATACCTGGTCTCTACTAAAAAATATAAAAATTAGCTGGGCATGGTGGTGCATGCCTGTAATCCCAGCTACTCAGGAGGCTGAGGCAGGAGAATTGCTTGAACCCAGGAGGTGGAGGTTGTGGTCAGCCAAGATTGTGCCACTGCACTCCAGCCTGAGCAACAAGAGCAAAACTCCATCTCAAAAAAAAAAAAACAAAAACAAAACAAAATTGCCTATATAACTTTATGAAAGAAGCAAGTATTATTTCTCTGTGAAAGGTAAAGACTGAGTATGGTCCACATTTTGCTATATAAAGACAATGTTTACATTTCCACTGAAACCAGACTAAGAGAATGCAGACTAGGAAACTATCTGGTTCTGTAGAAAGACCCTGGGAGAGATATTCTGGGTATGGGATGACTCGTTCATTCACTTCTGTTCACCAATCATTAATGAAAATCTACTATGGTTTACATACCACAGTACCCAGGCTTATGGAGACCAGCAAGGACAATTCCAGACCTTTAAGCTCACAACAACTAATAGGAAAGACAACATACAGCAGATCATGACTAAGTGTCAGTTAATACTGAGAGAGAGGAATGAGGCCCTGAGCAAGCTATTGACGTTTCTCAGCAACAGTTTTTAAAAGTAAGAGTTTCCCACATGAACAAAATAGACAGGTGTTAGAAATAGATAATCTGTGCCATGAAGAAATGTCAGCACGGAGACAAAAGATCTCTCTCTCAGCAAGGCAATCTTTACTTTCTGCAGAAAGGGTGTTCAATTGCAGATGGAACAATGGTGAGAGCACTGAACAAAGGAAAAGAAGACATATTTATCCCTTACACATTTGGGTTGTCCTTACTACTGTGTCCTGCATCCATTGGCTGGGGCTGGACCTCACAATCTTAAACTAATACCCGATTTGCTAATAACCTAAAACTTTCCTAAATAGGTAAGTGCAAGGAAGAACAAAGAAGGAGAGGAAGTTGCTTATGAAAGGTTTAAGGAAGCAATAACATTTCCAAATAAGGAAGGGGCATTGGCTGTGAGCTGGAACATGTCTGTGAGCATGTCCAACAGTTACATAGGATAGGGCTTAACAAAGAGTTATTAGCACAAAGCAAGGAGGCTTGAAGTGAGTTAGTCTTTAAAAGAAACTATTATTTCTAACACTTATGATTTATTCTTTAACAAGAAGGGAAACTTTGAAGAGGAAACTTTTTACTTTCTACATAGGGTATTCCAGGCCAGTTAAAGGACTCTGCAAAAGTGAATATGTATAAAACAGTATGGCATTAGTTAGCACAAAGAACAAATGAGGAAGTGGTAAGAAATGAGGCTGGTGCTAGATTGCCCAAAGACATAAGGGTGGACAACTGAGGTCCCTATCACTCAATAACTCTAAGATTCATGATCATTTTCCTCCAGGCTGTCACCAGCTTATGTGCCATGAAATGATAGAGTAGCTCTTATTAACCGTGTCAAAAGCTCAAAGTGGAAGGTCAAATCCAAGCAGGAATGAGGACAATGCTGATGGATTTCCCTGCCTAGTTTAAAAGGATCCGTATGCTCACTGGAAACTAGCTGCACCAAGGACCAGGATAATGTGCATGTATGCCTCACACTGCTTACAAAGAGGCTCATCTGGGTTTCTGTAGACAAATAGATATTTGACCTGACACAAGATGTCCCCAGCCACAGGAGGAATCATATTGGTTTTTTGCCTGGCACCCTTAATGAGGCAATTTGGATCTGAAGCCTCCGCAGGACCACGCTGCCACTCATCTGGTTAAGTGAAGTGAGTATGGGTTTCTGGTGGCCCATGATGAACGTTTGCCCCATACTTGAAGACAGCAGCACTGCCCTCAAGAGAGCAGGCTGCCCCAAAAACTGAGCCCAGAACTAATTTAGTAAGCATGGCTTTATACAGCTGGACAGAAAAGGCAGCAGGGCCTGTGCTTTTCCATGAGGTAAGGTTTGGAGTCATTAAACCCCTTAATGTCTTTAGATGAAGTCTAGGCATCCAGCACCAGAAACACAGGACCTGGGAGGGAACTGCTACAGGCACATCCTGCCCTTTGCCCCTTGCTTTCCCATAAACATTATTGGATCTCTTGGGCCCAGAAGTCTCTGTTTTTGTTTAACATGCGTGGTGACTTCTAAAGATAGCCAGAGGTCATTTCTACTGCATTGAGAGCCTCTGAAAGCTAGGGCTTTCTTTTCTACATTATCTCTCTGAACTATCAAGTTTTAGAATTTATTCTTCTAGAAAATGTCCCACAAGCTCAGTGTGATTGCCCCATATTGACGTTCTGTTACCAGGGCTAGATTCATGAGTTTCACACTCAGGAAGTCCCATCGTTTCACGCTCTGCCATTGCCGTCTTGAAATGCTTAATAGATTTGAACAAGGAGACCCACATTTTCACTTTGCACTATCCTGCATGAGATGTAGTGATCCTGACTGCAACCAATAAAAATATACCTCTGGCTTTGGAGTAACACTTTTTCTTTTTTACGTTTTCAAAGGGCATTCACACTTGTTATCTCATTTGATCGTCCCAATAAAGCATCCAGAAAAGGACAGCAAGTGGAAGAAAAGACAAAACCATGAAGTTAGAAGAAACCTGGGTTCCAATCCAGGCTCTGCAATTATTAGTTATGTGAACTTGAGCTAGTTATTTAATTTCTCTGAACATGGGCTTCCTCTTTTGTAAGACAGCACAACTACCTAGCATATTTAAATTGGTGAAATAATTATGTGAAATTGTGTATGTTTCCTTCTGTCATGGACATGTAAGTGAATAAACCTCGGTTCCCCTTTGCTCTTCTAACTTCTCTTTCTGTCCCCCATTTCTCCCAATTTGCAAGATATAAAAGGTGAAGCTGAGCGATTTATACGATATGCCAATTGTGTTATTCTGGATCCTACAAAAAGCAGAAGTCAAGGTGGGATTAAATGTACAAAGATTTTATTAGAGGAAACGGCTGTATGAGAGAAAAGGGAGAAAGATGGGAGACTCAGACCAGGAAGCAAGTCTGACCTGGAGTAAAGAAGAGAATGAGAGACGGTTGGGTGGAAGAACCCTAGACCACTGTGCCATCTAAGAAAAAGATTCGAGGAGGCCGTTGGGGCTTCTTTGGGCCAGCCAGAGTCAGCTCCCAGCCCCTACATCTCCCAGGAATGGTCTTGCCTCAGAATCCCAGCTGCGCTCACTCTGGCTGCAGCACTCATGGGAGGCGTGGCCTCAGCGTGAAGGAGGCAGTGGATTTCAGGGGCAGCATCTAGGCCCTTGGTCAATCATTTTCCCCGTATTCGCAAGTCCTTAGGGTGCATTTTCATGGCCACCACATCGAACTGCGCACTGAGTTAATGACAAAACCAGATTCACCCTTGACTCTTACCCTCAAGGAATTCAATTATCCCAGCCTCTTCCTGTGTGACGGAAGTTGTCCTTCAGCCATTGTTTCCCCCAAAAGCAGAACAATGTTCTCTGCTGAAGATGCCTCTGTCCTGTCTCTTTAAGGAAGTGAAGCGTTTCCCCCAGAATGCTTCTTTCGCGGCACAAATCTCTTCTACTAGGTTTTTGGAGCCCCGGAGAGGAGACTCATTCAATCAGCCCTTTCCACAACCCCACCTTGTAAAACGTTAAGGGTGATTCTGAGAAAATTGCCCAAAAGTTAGGTATCTTTTGGTGGTTGTGGTCCATGAAATAATTTTTAAATTCCAAAAAAGAAAAAGAGAGGTGGAAGTGAGGGAAAAAGAAAGCACTTTCACATCCATTGCAATATTGACACATTACTCTGAAAAGTAGATGAAGATAGGGCAGGTCATCTTATTATTCTCATGTTTTAAATGTGGAAACCGAGGTTTGGAAGATTCAAACCACTCGCCTAAGGTTCCATAGCTCAGGGAAGGGAGAGCTGGAACTCCTGCCCACGCCTTCCGCCCTCCTCCGGTAGGGCTGAGTCTACACAACACCAGTAAAGTCCTTCATTTGAATCATAGAAACTGTTAGTCAGTTCAGTAAATTGTTATTCTAGCAGCTCCATGCCCCGCCCCTCCTCCCAGCTCCATCCACTTCCTCTCAAGATCTCTTAGGGCTCTAGAGTCCAAGACACCTAACCACTGACAACGTTTGTGGGTGAGAGCTTCTTTTAAAACATCACACAGACTTAATCAAGAATGAAGAAAAAACAACAAACTTAATCAAGTACAAAAAAACACAAACTTAAGAGTAAGCAGATGGTGGGCAGAGAAGAAGGGGAAGGAAGAAGGGAATAAGAACTTCAGACTAATAAAAATTTATCTAAATAAAGGAATGTTTTAAAACTAAATTAAATTTTACTATGTCGTTTTCATGTAAGTGAGGTATTAGTAGAAACTCCTCAAAGATTTGCCTTAAGGAACAAAATGATTTATAATATATGTTTATCATTCATTCAAATGTCCCTAATGTAGTTTTTAATCCTTAGAACAGGGTCTGAAATTTAGTTTGCATTTGTAATACAATATTAAGAAAAATCGACTAAACCAATTAGTGGGGGGAGATAAGAATATATGGAAATGTGCTTTTAATCTTCTTGAATGAAAAACGACAACCTTTTACCCCATTTGAAAGCACTGACTTATTTGCCAGAAAAGCACATAAACAATGTCAGGATTAGTCACTAAAAATAGATCCAAAAAGGAGATGATAGTAATCTAGTTGAAAATAATAGAATAAAACTAAATTTATTTTTAATAGTATTTTATTCATTCGTAATACCTAATTCAGACCAGTTTGTTTATATCCTACTTCCTCTTTACCACCACTCCCACAACTTCACACTTACACACCCTGCCCAGTTCATCTAAATTAAAGAAATTTTACTGTGTTCACGTGGTAAATTTGTAGAAGACTGTTTCCAGCCACAATGCCAAGTAAGAAAGTAGAGCCCCATGGCAAAAGTTTAAAGTACAGATAGCGTCTTTTTTATTCCACAAAATCATAGAACAGATGCTTCTACCCAATTTGGGTGTTCCTTCAACAATATCCATAAGAGGTACTCCTTTTGTCTGCATAGGAACATTTTTTTCTTTCCATTTTTTATTTAACATCAAGGGGTTTATGTGCATGTGTGTTACATGAGGGTTTGGTGTACAGATAATTTTGTCACCCAGGGAATCAGCATAATACCCAATAGGTAGTTTTTCAATTACCTTGCTCCCCTAACCCTACACCCTCAAATGTGTCCCAGTGTCCATGTGTACTCAATGTTTAGTCCCCACTTATAAGTGAGAATATACCGTATTTGGTTTTCTGTTCCTGCATTAATTCACATGGGATAATGGCCTCCAGTTCCATCCACATTGCTTCAAAGGACATGATCTCATTTTTTATAGTTGCATAGTATTCCATAGTATATATGTACCACATTTCTGGATTTTATCCAGTCCACTACTGATGGGCATCTAGGTTGATTCAAAGAGTTCTTACCAATGCCAGGAACCATGGCTGTAAATAGAATGCTGCTAGTTTCTAGAAAATAATTTCAAGTCAAGTTGAAATCAACTCATCAACCATTTGAAAGATATTTATCACAGTATCCATGTCACCTTATCCTTTCCAGGTTATATAGAAACAGTTCAGTCAAACTTTTACTGTGAAGATCCTATTTCATGTATAGAGATCCCATGGAATAACTATAAAGATCCCATTGCAAAAAAAAAAAAAAAAATTCCCATTGCTTTGAAACATGTTTCTTGCCATTATTTTTCTTTAAGTATAAGACACAGCTCTGGACTGTGCCACCATTGAATCTGTTTATTTTCTTCTTCAAAATGGGGTTGGTAGGATTGTCTACCTCACAGATATATGTTGAACATTAAAAGAAATAGTACCTATAGTTTGTTTTTATCAGCATCTGTGCTCTGCTTATCCTCTTGGGCACACTGGAGTCCATGTTCCAACCTCCCTTGTAGTTAGGAGAGACCATGTGACTGACTTCTAGAAAGGGAAGGTGGGCCTAAGGATATATACCACTTTCAGACTAAGCCTGACATTGTGTGTGTGCTTTTCTGGCAAATAAATCAGTGCTTTTGAATGGAGTAAATGGTTGTTGTTTTTCATTCAAGAAGGTTAAAAGCAAATTTCCACATATTCTTATTTTCCCCCACTAATTGGTTTAGTCCATCTTTTTTGGGTGTGATCCTCCCTCTCTTTCTCCATCTGCCTACTGAATGGAAACAGCTCCAAGAACCTACAGGAGGGTGGAGCTACAAAATTTAAAAAACCTGAGTCTCTGCATGACTGCATTTCTTCACCCCCATCTCTCCCTTGACCCATGGTATACAACAGAGGCAAGAATAAAATTTTACTATATTAAGTCACTGAGATTTTAAAGTTCTTTCAGTCCTTAGTCTAATGCTGCTGTGTATATTAAGTTAATACTTCCATGGAAAAATCATGTAAGGTAGAGAAATGCTCAATAAATATTAGCTGCCATTACCACTAACAGCACCTCTATCACCACTGCTACTATTGCCACTACTATACACATAGTCTGATGGGAGTCCAGTGTATTCTCTTACTTAATCTAGTCACTTCAGCTTAGAATTGAACCTGCTATTTTAAGAATCACAACATACTTTGACTTGTACTGAAATTCTAGTCAACAACTCTACAAAGAAAGAGAAAAACAGATCTATTTTCACATATGATTTTCAACATAGTTCTCCCCTTTTTCTGTACATTCTAAACATTTCAGAATTTAAAAGTAAGAATAAATACACACCTCTGTTAAGTTCGCTAATTTTAATTACTGACCCATTTCGAAGACCGTTAATATACTTTTTAATCTTGATTCTCCTGTTCAGTGTCCTATTTTCTTCTCTCAGTGATAATATGTTACAAATTTTTCTGATATACAATCTATTTTCTTCTAAATTGCTAACAAATATTTTGGTGAAGATAAGGCTAAGTACAAAACCCACTGTAGTGTAGCTCTGGGGGCTCCCTCAAGAATTTAGAGTGGTCAACTCATTAACAGTATTTCAGTTCTACAAGCGTGGGCTGTATTGTCATTCAATCCATGACAATGGGCTGTATTGTCATTCACCATTTTGTTCCCAAAATATCTTAAAATCTTTGTCAAATGTCCCATTCATTGTGTGATTTGCTGTGTGATAACATTCTCCTAACCAATTAGCTCAGTAATTCTGACATAAAGATAAAATGGTATTTGCCTGAAATAATTGTTTCTTAATGATCTTGAGCAGACTCCTTGACATCACTGCTGTGTTTTCCAAGTACTCTCAAGTCATCTGCTTACTAATACATTTCAGAATATTTCCTGGGTTTCACCTCAAGTCTATAGCATTTAAAATTTCTTCCTCCCAACTTCTCTTTCAAAATAATGATGTTTGCCCTTCTCCAATTTTTCCAGGACCTCTCTCAATATCCATGTTCTTAATAATTACCAACCATTTCCTCATCTCATCTATACATTTCTCTAGTGCCCATATATTTAGATTCATCTGGGCTGAAGAATTGAGCTTAATGAAATCTTGAGCCCCACTCCCTGAGGCACAGAAAGCACTTGCAGCTACCAAATACTGTAACCATGACTGCAAATCATCCCAGCAACAGGTCGGGAAACTTTATCTCCTTTATGGAGCATCTCCAATCTGGAAAGCCTGCATGTCCACCCAGCTTTGTGCTGAGGGTCTGCTACGTGCCAGGCATTTAATACACATAGCACATTTAATCCTAACCGCAATCCTGGGAAAACTGAGGTTCACAGAAGAAAAGTTGACCAAGGTTATACAGCTAGAGTCAGGTTGAGTCTGGAGTCAACCAGGTCTTTCTAAATCCCAAATGCAGATTGCCCCCACTGAGTCACACCTCCCTTTTTTCTAGGGCTCTTATACTCTCTTCTCGCCTATTAGGGGTTTCAATTCCTGTTGGTTTATGCCTGTTCCACACTTGCCAGTATTTAGACACTTCTTGGTGAAGGAAACAGGGATTTGTCAGAAATTGAGGCCACTTTGCTTCTCCCCTCTCCTGCCTGTCATATGTTATAGGCACTCCCTTATGTGACTGAGCATATTCTAGCAAAAGGAGCTTTCTTATTTTTTTCATAAGCTTCAACTTATTTTACATTTTTATTTTGACTCCAACCTCACGCTCCACACGTAGCCCAAAATCCCCTTAGTCATGTTGGTGAGCCTTGGTTTCCCTGGGTCCTCAGGATGCACATTTTGCTCTTTATCCTAAGATTATCTTCTTTCTATCAGCACTATTCTTTGAACTCCATTCTCCTGAACATCAGGGTCCTTCCCATGCCCTCTGTGCAGTCCTGATCTTTAACTAGAAGATTCTTCTCAGTGCCCTGTCCACCCTCCGTCAGGGCATACCCTAGCATACCTGTAAGCTGAAGACATAGCTGTCAACTAACTATCCTTTGGTCTCAGCTGACAAACACTCCAAGTTTCCCTCTACCTGGAGGCATTTGTTATCTTTGGAAGGGACTGAAGAAATGAGATCCATTGATTGCAAGTACAATTTCTGGACAGACGCTGTCTGGTACTGACTCTACCTCTTACACCTCGGTGAACTTGGGCAATGTACTTAACCTCTCTGCCCCTCAGTTTATTTATCTGTAGCATGGGGATAACAATTCTGCTAGGACAGATGTCGGCTATTACTTATTGTCAAATCAATTTTAATGTTGATATTTTTATCTTCTGGTAAATAAAAGAAGAAATAATTGAGGATTAAGAATTCTGAAGTTTGCCGCTAAATTTACATCATGTAAGTGATTACTTCTTCCGCTTAGCAATAAGCAGCAACATATTTCTTGAGTTGGAAATATCATTACAGCCAAGCCAAAAGTTGCAAACTCAAATGCCAGTGGAGCAGGTTGCATGAAGACTGTTGAATTGGATAATTGACGACACTTTCAAGAGGGCAGCCCTACTTGGTACCCCCATAAAACTGTGACCTCAAAATTACCAAATCTTCTTTTGCATTTGCCCCAAGAGATACCAGAAATCCAGACTTCTATGCAAAATTTCTCCATTTTTAAATTTCAGCAAGTTATTTTTTCAATATCTAGCACTTACATGCTTACTAACAACATACCACCTGTTGGCAACCTCTGGCTTGCAGCCTGAAGTCTGAAGCCCCACTCCCCTAGTCACAGAACAGACTTGTAGCTACCACATGCTGTTACCATGACTACAAATAATCCCAGAGATAGGTCAGGAAACTTTATCTTATTTATGGAGCACCTCCAGGCTGGGAAACCTGCGTGTCCACTCAGCTATGTGCTAGAGTCACCCTTTTTTTTTGCCACAGATATTAGTTTACCGCAAGACTACTCTTGTCAGAACCCCCAGAACCTCCAGGTCAAATTCTCAGCCCATCCCAAGATTCCAGCCACTCACCGGTGATATTATTTATGGTATCAATTACTAATGCTCCTGAGATTAAGAACCCGGTAAAACAGATGCCAGAGAAGCTGTTGCTAAAATTGTCTATGTATGGTTAGAGGCAAGGAGAACCCCGCCCCTGCCCTGGACATTTGTGGAAAAGAGGGGGAGGTTATTGAGGCCAGCATCCAACGTGTTCGCACTCAAGTCTGCTGAAGCCCACAAGATGATCCATTTGGGGAAACCAGGGCTGGTAGCAGCTGTTGAGTAAGCCTTGCTCATTTTAGGATTATGAGAGAGCTGAGGAAGCCTTGATAAGCCGCTAAGAGCAAAGTCTATCTTTGGAATCCTGCATAATTTTCCTGCAGACTTGATCCATAGGGAGCTAGAGCTAGGGTTAGTTAAAATTTAATGCCTATAGGTAGTCAAAATATATTTTAAAATTTTATTTCATCATTTTTTGGCTTTTTTTTCTTTTTGTGGAGAACAAGCCATCGCTATGTTGCCCAGGCAGGTCTCAAACTCTTGGGCTCAAGCTATCCTCTGCCCTCTACCTCCCTAAGTGCTGGGATTACAGGCATGAGCCACCACCAGGACCTATTTCATCATTATTTATACTGGAAATAAGTAAATAAAGAGTTAAATAAATAAATAAGAAAAACCTAAATATCTACAGTGAACTGCATAAAAATTATGGCACATAGTCCGGGCGAGGTGGCTCACACCTGTAATCCCAGAACTTTGGGAGGCTGAGGCGGGTGGATCACGAGGCCCGGAGATCGAGACCATCCTGGCTAACTCGGTGAAACCCGTCTCTACTAAAAATACAAAAAGTTAGCCAGGCATGGTGGCAAGTGCCTGTAGTTCCAGCTATTTGGGAGGCTGAGACAGTATAATGTTGTGAACCCAGGAGGCGGAACTTGCAGTGACCCGAGATCGCACCACTGCACTCCAGCCTGGGTGACAGAGAGAGACTCTGTCTTAAAAAAAAAAAAAAAAAAAAAAAAAAAAGAAAAAGAAAAGAAAAGAAAAGAAAAGAAAAAAAAATGGCACATCAATATTATGGAATAGTATGCAACCAACAGCTATGGGATACCTGAGTTTTTCAAAGGCTATGTATAGAATAATATGTATGGTATTGTTCCTTTTTTGGTTAAAGCAAATAAAGAAAAGAAGGAAGGAAATAAAAACTTATGTGAATATATTTGTCAGAGTAAACATACGTGTGAGTATGTAGGTCGAATAGGTTTAGAGAAAAAAATCTGGAAAGCTACATACCAAACCATTAACAATAGTACATCTGGGGATAGTTTTTATTTTTGTTGAATATACTTTGGCATTTCATTTTGTTACAACAAGCAAGAAGTCATTTTGTAAATTTTAAAAGTGGATATATAAAGAAAATCTTTAGTCCTTATCAGATCAACTCATTAATTCATTAACTCATTAACTTAGCACCTACTGTGACTCCACAACTGTGCTGTATGCCATCAAAAAGAAAAAAGAAAAAACTTCTGTCTTAAGCATCATAATCCAGTAGAGGAGCCTATATATATATGGATAGCTTACAAATATTTTTCAAACTCAAGTAGTCAAGTCCTTTCTTTTTCATAAGTCAAAAAGAACTGTCATTATTCTTATGTTATAGATGAAGGAAGGTGACATGCAGAGAAAGTGATGTCAGCAAGTGAGAGAACTGGATTGCGATTCCAAATCCAGGAGTTTCTCTACCAAATGCTGATGGGTAAGTGTCTTCTTTCAGGTTTTCTGTTTCTCAGAGTGCCATCGCTATGAAAAGAAAATATATTTCAATAATAACTAAGTATTAAGAAGCACGTACAAGTGCCTGGGCAGAGATGACATATCGAAGTTTTCTAGTGTAATTTTCAAATGAGATTTGTCAGCTTATTATTATTCATCTTTCTTCTTATTTATTTCTTTAAACAGAATCTACTCCAAAGATTGACCAAAAATCATGGACAAGACCCAGCTATCTTTCATGGAACATTAGAGATGGCAAAGACCTTAGAAATCACCTTGTTTGACACCTCTATTTTAAAGACAGGAAACCGAAGCCCAGAAAAGCCTGAAGGCTGTCATAACTGGTGATTAGTGGCAGAGCTGGGACGTGAATCTACTACTCTTTCAGCCCATCCATGCCATGCTTATCATTATGAATGACCCAGTGAAACACCCAGCTAGCATTCCTGGGTGCCCCAGTTTACCAGGAAGGTGCTCTCATCAATTGCAATCTGACCTAAGTAAAATTCTCACTGGTTTAATGGTTCTGCAGATTGGCATTAATGGAATAGGCAGTCTTGCTAATCTAATCATGTCTTTCTTTAAATAGCTTGGGCTGACATGTTGTTTTCTGTCCAGAAGATAGATGGGCAAACACCAGCACAACTAGCATTTATCAAGTATCTAGTATACAGCCCTCAATGAGATTAGCGTTTTTGGTTGCATTATTTTAACATTATCTTTAATAGTCTAGGAGGCATTGATGTCTATCTTATAGCTAATAAATAATGCAACCAAGGCTAAAACCCAGGCCTTTAAAAAAAAAAAAAAAAAAAAAAAAAAAAAACTAGGTCTAGAGCTCTTTCTATGTGTTTCGCCTTCCAGAGTATAGCAGAAAAACCACTGAATTTATCCCAAGGATTGTAGCTTCTTTAGAAGCAAAACATGCCAGTAAAATCTTGGTTTCCAGGGGGGAGTCAAAGGAAATCAAATAAGAATGTATTTCATTCTGTCATCTCCTGACCTATAAAACAGAGTTAGAAGACCAGACTGCTGGAGAGTTGCTGCCATTAGGCCTTACAGGAGGCTGTGCTCACTTCTCATTGTTCCAGATTTTTTAATCTTGTCTTCAGGCCAGTTTCTTTATCTCTTCTCATCACAGCAGCACTCCATCCTGTCCAAGCATAGGAAATCTGTGCTGTATTGAATAGATGACAGAACTTGGACTTTAAGCCACTGAGTTTTTTGTGATGGGCAATTAGGAGTGCTAAAGCCAAAAATGGATACTCATTTAAATCTAAGGGTTACTCTCCCATCCTCCCACCTCCATCTTAATGTCACCTAGTTCTAATCAGGGTCTACTGCTTAATGCAGTAGGAGAAAGATGAAGTTTTGTTTACAATAGGAGGTCCCATTGTGACTGTGTTCTTGTAGTGCAACTCTTTTCAAAGCAACATATAGTGATCTGAAATAAATATATATCCCCTACTGTTGATTCTTCTTTTAATTTTTTCTCTAAACAGAAAGGACTGTGTCATTGAAAGCATAAAATGCACCTAAAAAAATATTCTTCAGTGAAGCCCAATAGAATCAAGGTGTGACATCCCCAAGAACAGCCAAGTCACAAAAGAGCTAGTCATGCTGAAGGCCAAGTTAAATAACTCATAATTTTGGATCTCTCGGTCCCGCTAGCACCCTTGAGTGTGGGCTTATAAAATTCCTGAACAGGCAAGACGGCCCCTGTTGAATCTTGCTTGACTTGGCCCCTTCATGGGTAACTCTTCTGTGATTTGGCTTTCCCAACACATCTCACACCTTCCCACAAGTGACCTTTTCACTCTGTACTTGGCTTTTCTGTGGTGGGTTAAGTGCCTGCACACATTCACGTCATCATGTTCCTGGTGTGAAGATGACGTGGTCATATACGTGCTATTGATCTCCAAATACACAAAGGACATTGAAGCTCTGCTCAGGCTCCTGCAGTCTTTTCTGGGATAAGTATGGATATAAGGATATGGCAAGATGATGAATGCCCTACGTATACCTATTGTTCTGATTTGTATAGCCCCTTGTGCTGCACAGCTCTTTTTATGAAAGTGAGCTTCCACATACCTAATGGTGCTTAGTCCCTTAGACTCTAAATCTTAGACCATGTGTTGTTATTTCATACCACCCCAGAGCTATTTCTTCTTCTATACAATTTCCAGAAATCCATAGGCATACTGCATCATGTGGCAGTGGGCTTCTGCGTTTCCTTGGAGCCTTACGACAGGCCGCCCTAATTGTAATCACTGGTTCTCAGCTTACCGTCAGTCTGTGTTAAGCAGTCTCACTTTCAACTACTCATCGTCATCTCCAGAAAGCCTCCCCTGAACTTTGGACTGACCCAACTGCTCCCATAGTATCCATGTTTACCTCTATCATAGCATTTCCTCACTACAGTAATTGTTTCTATTTTTGGTCTGTCACGACACTAGACACATTAGAGCTCCTAAGTTGTATGGACTCGTTGTCATTTATCTGCATATTATCAAGGCTCAGCACTATGTCCTGCACAAAATACACATTCAGTACATACTGATGAGCCACTGTTGAAGGTTTAGTTGAATGGCTTAAGGTAAAAATTATTTCCAGGTCTGTGAATTAATTCTATTCCAGTGACTCTTTCTGTTGCCAACATTACTGTCATGAAATATTAAGTATGACTTGTTTTGACACTCAGACAGAAGGACATACAGCCCACTCGAGTTATCACTGCAAAAAGGCTAATTAGTTTAACTCTCAAAGAGTAACTTTATTTACCATGCCTTTGTTGGAGGGGAGGTGTTGAAAGGATGACTGACTTCCCCATGATTTCACCTTGTAGGAGACAAGGAATTTAGCAGCCACCTGGATTGGCCTTCGGTTTTGTCTATACCTCAGTATCCTTCAGTGTTATCTTCCTTAAATCTTCCCAAAAGTCTGTGTAAGGTTTCATGGGCATCACCAAACTAAACTGCCTGATAAGACATATGGACCCCTCAACCTCTGTTTCAACTTTTTATCTATGGTCTTCCCACCCTCCACTGACACACAAGCATGCCTTTGTCTCAGATATAGACCGGGAGCCCCAGAGATAATCTTTACCAACCTCAATATCTCCAGTTTTCTCTGTTCAGGAACATGATAAAGACGTCCCTGAGGGGGATTTTCTATCCCAGAGGTTTGAGCAGAAAACTGAGATTTTCCAACTCTGGATCCTTTGGCTTTGGCCCTGATTATTTTACTGGGTCCTTAATCTTCTCTAATTCTTAACAGTTTAAAAAAAGTATTTCCCTTGCCATGGTTGAGAAGAACGAGTCCTTGTTAGGATGAGATTTGGAGAGCTTTAATGAGAAGATGTGTGTAAGCACATGTTGCAAAGAGACAAAACCAGAATATAGAAACAAGGCTCTGTTGATGAAGCAAAAACCCTCCTGAGACCAGCAGACTCTGGTAATGGAAAATGGAACCAGTGGCATTTTGCTTATTTGTTCTGGGCATCATTCTGGATGAATGGATAGCTAATTTTTCTCTGTAAAGATTAATCAGTGACAGGACCCAAGATAGTTGTTGTTGTTGTAGAGGGTACCTCACCCTGTGAGCTTCCTTTCTGAGGAACACTACCAGCAACATCCTTAGGTCAAAGGCCTGAGCATTGCCACAGGGCTAGACAAAGCCTAATTCCAGAAGCTTAGTATAGAAGCTATGTATGAATATAGTTTCCAAACAAACTGAATCTTTGGGGACTGCAAATAACATCACATGATCGGGCCTTCCACACTCCTGCCTTGAAGTAGGAAGTGTTAGGCAACGACCTGCAAAAACTACAGGCTGAGCGGAGTGTGATCCTGACACTCTAGAGATGACTTCCATATGCAAGTCATACTTGAGCTCTTTCTGAATGAAACCAAACAAGAGGTGATTCCTATTATACTGTAAGCTTATTTAAGCCAGGGAACATGGCTTGTGTGGCATTCTCAGAATTTTGCCCAAGAAAAGAAATATTTTCTAAAAGTCTGCCTTATCAAATATTAATGACGCTAATGTCAGATTGCCTGAGTGTGACCTTTGGCAAGATTCTTAGTCTTTCTGCATTTTTCTCTCACCTATAATGTGGGTATAATAATAATACTACAGCTTCATAAAGTTGTTGGAAATTAAATAAGACACTGTACTATCTAAGGCACTTAAGCTGGCATGAATAAGCACTTGAAAAATGTTTCTTGTTTTATACTTACCACTTGAGAAAAGCTCACTCTGCATTTTATAAATCCTCGAGATGTTTTAGGAGAATGGGAAGGAATCCTACTAAAAGATATATCTCACAGATGAACTGAACCCCAGTGGGGCAAAGTTAACTGTTCCAGATTGCTTTGCAAAGCATCTGAGAAGCTGGGACTAGAAATTAGCCTTATCTTTGCCTGCTGGGTTTATATAAAGGAAAAGCAGATTGAGATTGGCTCAGGCTAGGTTGGCTCAGGGGCTGGCAGAAACTCCCTGATGCCTAACAAATCTGTTTCCTCTTCTTCCTATGAATTCAGCTAGACTATATTGCCCAGTTGCCCTTGCAGTTAGGTGTGGTCATTGGAGTTCTAACCGTTAGAATAGAGAGGAAGTCATGCACCAACACCAGACTGGGCTTATGAGTATCTCCCATGTACAAGTTTTTATTCTTTCTCCTCATCTGCTAGTTGAATGGAGAGGTACTGAGCTAAGGGCTGAAGATATTGAAGCCATTAAATGGAATATGATTGTTTTCCTAAATCATTGCTTGGAGAAGAGCCGCTCAATGAGAAACTCCATATTGGGTTGTGAGATGAGTGAGAAATGAACATTATTATGTTAAGATTTGGAAGTTTATCTGTTACCTCATCTAGACACAGCCTAAGAGGGGCTCTACCTGCCCACGTGTAGAAGGATGCATGGTGTGGGCAAGATGAAGAGAACTCCAAGAACCTTCTTCATGGAGTTCAAAAGCTTCCCTGAGAACGAGAGCTACCAGAGGTTGACTTGGCAATCCTTTGGCAGCCCCCTTTGTCCACTTTGGCTTCACTAGGTGAAAATACTAAAAATGACTCAAAACCCCTTTGGTTTTCTGTGCCTCTGCAGGGCCTGCAGTAAAGTGTAATAAAAGCAGAAACTGTTAGTAGGAAGCATCTGAAATGGGAAATGCCATTAGGCTGGCCCATAAAAGATGAGTGCTATGAGCAGTAAAATGAGCTAAGAAGGAAAACATGATGAATGTTTTCTCGGCTTTAAGCAGCAAGATCCCATTTCACCATCCCACGTGGCACTGTGTGCCTGACTGGAAAAAGCAAGGGCCTCTGTGCAGAGCCTGACTCAGGGAGTGTGGCAGCTGAGCTTATCCCTGGGGCCCCAGCTGGGGGAGTGGAGTGGGGTGGAGGTTTTAGGGGGTTTAGGGGGATGCAGCTTGATTTCTTCGTCACCTCCCAGGCCCTACTGATGCTTTCCAGGTTGAAGGTTCCCATTGAGACACTGGAGGAAATCCTGAATTGCCCAAGTTCCAGAGCAAGGACATCTCACACAGGGAAAGGGAACCCAGAGGTCATGGTGCCAGGAACAGCAGGGAGAACTTCATGAGATTTGACTTAAGAAAATGAATATCCTCTGTTTCAATCCCACTACCATAGCTCATTATACCACACAGAGAACATGCGTCTTTACTGTGCTGGCCCCACCCTCGCACCAGGACACCATCCTCCTCCTCAGTTTAGGCAGTTTCCATGAATTCTTAGAAGTACGATTCAAGTTCAACTTTCTCCATGAGCCTACCACTTTTTATTATAGTCCCTATAAATCTCATTTTTGGAAAAATATAGTAGTGGAAAGGTCTGGGTTGGAGCCCTGCCTTTGTTACTTGCAAGCTCTATGATTTTGTGCACATTGCTAACCTCTGTAAGTTTCAGTTTCCCTATCTATAAAATAGGGATTGAAATATAAATCCTATAGGGTGGCTGCAAGGATTACAGGATATTACCTTGCATAATGTGTAAGACGTAATAAACACTCAATAAAAAATTAGTTTTCTTCTGAAATTTTGCAGCATATATAGTCTTTACCACCAATTTAATACTTTTATTGTTTTGTATGCATGTAGCTTGACTCCTCAACCAGGGTAAAATCTCCTTCTAGAAGAGAATGTCTCAGATCATTATAGACTACCAAGTCATATTTAATATTTTTGCTTATTAATTACTGTTCATCATTAATCTGATTGATATGAATTGGTTGGTTGATCACTAGTTTTAACCTTGCACAACGTTAGATAGAAACGTGTCTCTCATCCTCTAAGAACGTCATAAAATATTATTTTACTCGGGCTGTGTAGAAGATAGATTCACATTTTGAAGAGTCTCTAAATTACTCCAGTCCCAAGAAGACTTCAAAAAATTAGTATCAATACTACAAAGCTATTGTAAAGACAAAAATGCCTGGCCTCCGCTGATACAAGACCAGCTGAGCACATCTTCCAGTGAGGCATGGCTGCCCTCAGCACAAGTTACAGTAAGCCAATTCTAAGAAAATGGCTATATTTATACTAGCTCAAACATCACCCTCTGAGAGCAGCCCTCTTAGAAACTCCTATCTAAATAAGCCTTCATTTTCATTGCCCAGTCATTCTCCATCATTTTATTATTTTTAATTTCCTCAAAGTCATCATTGCAATCTGAAATTATTCATTTACTTGCTAGTGTATTCAATATCAGTCTCCCACCAGACCATGAGTTCCTTAAAGGCAAGAACATATCTGGTTGTTCATTGCTACATTCTCAGTGCCTACAGCAGCACTTAACAAAGAGCATTATATATTTATTGAACTGAACCTGATGAACCTTGACATAGTTGTGGGGAACAAATCTCCAGTTGATGATCATAAGCAAAAAAGCTTTTGTGAAATGCATCTTTGCGGCTGGGTTTCCTTGGGAAGACAACTCTCCTTTAGCTTACTGAATGCAAATTGGTACAACAGAGCTTCTCTGAAATCCTCAAAGTACTAAGCAACACTTGGCATCAACCAAACAGCTCTGCTCTTGGATCTCAGCTCTCAAAACTCTCACTAATGAAAAACTATTCCATAGAAAAAGATACTAATCTATTGGCTGTAAGAAAGTTCTGGATATCTCTATCTTTATTAAATTGCTCCTTAAATTGTAATGCTATTATTTTTCCTCCAATATTTATTCATTGTACTGTCTTTTAAAATCTTATTTTGTTCTCAGCTCACCATTTCTTATTTCTATAAAAATTCTGAGCATCCTTAAAAGTTCAATAGAAGTTCTGCCTCACCAATGAAAACCATTAACCTCTCCTTCTTACCCTAAACGTCGTCTTTGAATTTCCAGAGCCTTTTATATCATTAACCTCATTGTGAATGGCTGCCTAAAAAGCAAGTGCTTTCAAGAAAGAAACCATGGTGTGTTTTTTACTCTTCATTCTCTTCATTCTGTATAATTGATGCTTGCTAGCTACTATTTAAATTTATACTAATCTACCACAGAATACTATATGAAAAACAATAAACCTTTGTTAACTTAGGTAGCTTTAACTTGGAGTAAATAATATTATTTAGCCATGCAACCATTTTTTACCATCCTTAAAAAAAAGGCTTTGGTCAACAAATTAAACAGTAAGTATGTATTGAGATTCTATAATAGATCAGGAACTGTCCTAGCTATTGAGGATGCAAAGATGAACAAGATAGCCTTTCCCCTAGAAAAATGAGCAATTGTAGAGCACCTTAGCCTATAGAAGAATAATCCTTCTAGTAAACACCCCTTTGTGTAATCGCTATGCCAATTCCAATAAATGCTCACTATTTCATGAAAGAGAATTGCATAGAGCATATTCTTCACAATTCTTTATCCAGTTTGTTTTTTAAAAAACATTTTTATTACTTCTTCAGGTACACATAGAAACATATGCCATAATTCAATGTAACTAACTTGGATTGTTCTAATTAACCCAAATTACAAAAATGTTCTGTATTTAATATTCTAAATGATTACTGAAATTATGATTCTTACTATTGGATGAAAATATGGAGATTTCTATGTCAAGTTTTCTGATTGGCATACTATGATTATCTACCACCCCAAACCTCAAAGGGTGTTAGATCAGTGAACAATGTTTGGTATGCTGCTAAATTTAAAAATAATAATAATAACCATAAGCTTCACATGTAGTTGTTTTTGTTATACCATTATGAAACCAAGGGGTGATGCAAGGTTTCCAAATAGGAGTGGTTTTCTAAGTTTTGAGGCATGTCATGCCCAGAGAGCCTACAATCTGTAGAGGTACTCAGTCAGTCATTGTCCAGCTATTTTGGCAATGATCTGATGGCTAATGGAATTAACTAGCATGCCACCCTCTGCAGTTATTTATAAAACCAGAGCAATGTATAAGGTTTTTGCTCTCCCAAACCAACCTCCATTTCCAGTGAATGGCTGTGGTGGTTGGAAACCTGAGCCCACCAAATCAAACCCTGGTGAAATGGGTCAGTGAGCAACCAGTGTAACAGTCCACCAGGAAACAGTCTGGAGTAGGGGCAAGAGGAGGAGGTTTCAAGTCCTGGCTCTGCTACTTCTCAGCCACTTAAGAATGGGCAGGTCACAGAGTTTATCTTTTACTTCTCCATTTGCAAAACAATACTTCCTGGCCTGTCCACCTTTCATGGTTATTGTGAGGCTCCAATGAAATAATATACAGAAGTTCTTGTAAATGGCATAGTCCTAGCCTCTTTATTAGTCTAACTTGTCAGTTGGTGCATGACAACTCCAAACCACTCTCCTCATGCTGCAGTGATGCATTCAAGGAGGATAGTGTATGCTTATTGTTCAATACACCAAACAAAATCCAGCCTCAGAGGCACTCTCACCTCAGTGCCTTAAGATATGTCTTATTTCCTGACTGTCCAAGTGCCTCGTGGTACTGCTGAATGACAGTGCTAATTGACCATAGGGTCAGATTGCCAGCTCCACCACTTGGTCAAATATTTAACATTCTATAAGCTCGTTTCTGGATCTATAAAATGATGATTCAAATATTACCTATCTCACAGAATTGTGGGAGGATAAGATAATCATGTAAAATACATGGTATAGTATCAGGTGACACACAGTAATGATGACAATTACTATTAGCCTCACACAGGTTTCTGCAGCTAACACGAAGGCAAAAATCCCATTAGAGTCAAAAGATCTGGTTTCATGTCCTCATTCCCTCTGTGACAGGCTGGATAATGCTGCCAAATTCATTCAATCTCTCTGGAATGCAGTTACTACATATAAAAGGATGCTAATATTCACTTCATGGGGTCTATATAAAGATCACATAGAGTAACATATATAAAACTTCTATACTCACTGTAATGCACGATGAAGATGCACAAGGCTGTTATTTGATTTTTCTGTATGAACAAACATGCAGAAAACAATTGCAAAGATTTTATTTAGCGGCTTTCTGTGCTTGGCACTTAGAAACAGAGTTCCGTGCATAAGGGCAAATTTTTATACACCTTTTCTTCATACATATTTTACATACCCTTTTATTGCCCTCTTTTTCATATTCATAATATTGGATTCCCCACTAGGCACATAAATACATTTATCTACAACACCTCAAAACCAGAAATCTTAATAATATCTGTATTATTTTACTTGGTATTATTTGCATTTCCACACCATTTAAAAATTTTAGCTTGCACCAAGCTTCACTTGCTTTCTTACCATTAAAAGATTTGAAGGGAAAGGGAAAGATGAAGGAAAAAACCCAAAACTTCAAAATGCAATGAACTATTTGATAAAAATGGAGATCTAAGGGCAGGTAGAAGGTATAGAAGACCCATCTGCAATTGCCTGGGACATGAGGGGATTTTTCCTGCCACAGGGGTAGCGGGCAGGCATTCTAGGTTAGGTGTCTGGATCCGGCACTTGGAGGTCAGGCCTCTATTTGTTGCCTCTGCTCTTGGTATCATCTTCCGAGATTGTAAAACTATTCCTTCTTCACTCCCTTCTATTTCCCTTCCCCTACCAGGCTGCATGCTGTGGAATCAGCACTTCCCATGTAGTGCACCTCTCTTCTGGATCACAGTGGTCAGAGCTGTAGGCTCAGGATGCATTCCTTGCTCTGTCCCTCTGACCAATGCCCTGACCATGCTCAATGTGCCAGAGACGTTTACTCCTCAGTAATGCCATGATTCTTTCTATAGCCTGTAGTGGGGCAGGCGGCATTTGGGCGGACAAACCAAAAACACATCTCCTTGGTGAATTAAAACTCTCATCATTGCTCACACTTTCTTTGTCACTCTTGCTCTCCACCTCTCTCCTGTTCTCTGTTCTTCCTGTTTGTCTTTCTCCTGTTCAGCTGTTCTTTCTCCCTCTTTCCACGGGCACCACTGGGAATATCAATGATAGCACACAAGTGAAGAGAGCCAAAGTTCAAAAGCAATCTTTTTCCGGAAGCCAAGTCCAGTTTTACTGATGTCTTTCCACTCTCATCCATGGGGAGGGTCTCCAGAATACATGGTTCATTCCAGAAGCAGAGGAAGCTGCAGGGGAGAGAGACTGGCAGCTACTGCTGGCCCACTCCATCTAGAGTTGTACATAGACAAATTCTTGGTGAAAGCACCCATTCTGGGCCTCCCTCCACAGAGTTCACCCAGTTCAGAGTCCGTGTGCGTGTATGATTGCATGTGTATGAACTGTGTATGAATATATATGTGTGTGCGCATGTATGTATTGGTAGGTCTGTCTGTATGTGGGTGTGTATGTGTAACTTTTCATGGCTGCCACACACTAGCATCTCCCTTAACATCATGACGAAGTGATTATTCAGTCTCTTCAAAGGACACTCTGGAACAGACAATGCTTTATAAAACTAAGGTCTGGGAAGGCAGGAGAATGGCCACTGAGTTGTGGATGATTCTACCACAAGTATCCCTCACTGGCTTAAAGGTGTCTCTAGTTCTTGGGGATATGTCATCCTCCAGAAAAAAAAAAAAAAAAACAGTTCCTGTTTTCTGAAGGCACTGGACTCCCAAAGAGGAGGATCTGACCACGGAGACTCTGGGGCCTTGATTGCCAAATGCTCCGTGGTGTTTGGACTGGCCTTTAAACCATGTGCACGGACATCTGGGAGGAGGAGCCTGGAACTGCCCCATATTGCCGGCCATCACAAGTGTTGGTTGCCTGTTGGTTATTGGGTGAAGGGCTAATCATGTGCATGCTGTGCTCCATCCCTGACGGCAGGTACTGCCTCTCTCCAAAGGCCCCGTTGGAAGGAGAAGAACAGAGTAAAGTGCTTTGAGAGGCGCTCAGTTTTTCTGGGCTTGCAGCTAGTCTAGGGGAAGTGGGGAAATTGTATCCATACAGGTTGTAAGGGTTGTGAAGGGAGAAGGCATTGTAGGAGCTCTGCTGCATGTGGCTGCCCCCGAACATGTGTGGTGATGAGGAGCTGGAGGCAGCATTGCCTGCCTGCATGACATACTGAAACTGGGAAGTGGGGAAGGACCCCAGCTGGCCACCATAGGCTTCCATCTTGCTGTTGCCAGGCAATGAGGGAGGAGTTGGTATTCCGGATATCAGGGATGGAGTCCTCTGAGGCATGAAGGTTTCAGAGGGCTGAGTGGCTGAAGTGGTGCCACTCTGAAGCCTGTTGTAGCCACTGTCACTCAGCCCTGGGTAGCTCTGCAAGGCAGCCATGTTGCTTCGGGCACATGGTGGATAATCAGAGAGGTTTAGATTACACAGCTGGCTCTCTCGGCAGCCCACATTGAAAGTGTTGGGGGCCAGATGAAAAGTTGGAGGAGAACAGGATGGAGATAAAAGATGAGAAGAAGCCGAAGGGGATGGTGTCCCAGTGCTGGAGGTGGTTGGGGAAGTGCCTGTGCTGCCTCCTGAAAAATAAAATGTGAATACTATTGAGACAGAGTCTTTTAAGATGAGTCTGCCTAAGTCATATGCAAGCCATACTGGAGGTGCCTTGAAATGTCCAAGATAAGCCTGATTTTTACAGAACCATTTTTCCTCTTAACTCAGCAGACCTATGCTAAGTGATTCCACCTGTGGACACATACACAGTCATACAGTCATACACACACACACACACTCACACACACACACACATACACATTCCAGAAGACCGTGATCAAAAACAACACTAAATTCTTTTGTTTGTTTCTCTCTGTAAGAGCCTTAGTAAGTCCTTTGTATAAAAATAACAATAAACCTTCCAAGATTCACGTTGCCATTTCTCACCATCAAATTCACTTTCTAAGAGACCTCTGCTGTCAGCATTAAAATCCACTAGCTCAGCTCTTCCCATTCTTAATGGAAATGCATTAAATATGTATTTTATTCCAGGGCTGTTGCCTGCTTTGCCACTTTTATTCTTCTAGCCAAACATGCAGGACACCAAAGCAGGACCCTAATCTCAGAGGAAATGGGGTAATGGAAGAGAGTGCCAAGTCAAAATTGAGGCCTGGGGGTGCACAGCAGTGGAGCCTGGGGTATGAGATTGAAGTTGCATCACATGAAAGACATTTGGGAACACAATTATAAGGGCTAGATTAGAATAAAGCAAGGCCAACCCAAAACAAAAGCATTATGAACCAGAGGCTCTGCTGATCTCCTTTTATGAGATCATGCCCATTCTCAGAGACTGGAAGAAAGACTGTAAATGGAGTCTTTGGAGTTTTGATATTTATGAGAACAAGAAGCTAAACAGGCCTTAAACTGACCTGAAAGTCAGGAGATCTGGGTCTGCTCACAACTCTACCACACTAACTGCCCAGGTAACCCTGGGCACATCACTTACCCTCTGCAGGTTACAGTTTCTTCATCTAGAGATGAGGAATTAACTTAGATCAGTGGTTCTCGGGCATAGAGGACCTGGCAGCTTTTAAAAATGCTGGTGTTCCAGGATCCTGCCTCGGATGAACCAAAGGAGAGTTTCTGGGCATGGGACCTCCATATCAGTATTGTTTTAAAAGCTCCCCCAGATGTGTAGGGTGGCTTAAGAACCAATCATACAACCCGAATTCCTCATTTCTAAGTACTCAGAATAGTCCTTCCTAAACTTGAGTGTGTATGAGAATCAGCTAGATGGCTTGTTAAAGCATAGATTGCTGACTCCATCCCTAGAGTCTCTGATTCTGTAGGTCTGGGGTGGGGCCTACGAATCTGCATTTCCAACAAGTTTTCAGGTGATGGTCCAGAGACCACACTTTGGGTTAGAGGAACTCCAGATTCCTTTCATTTCCAAAAGTTCCTGAATCTGTGTTCGAATGAGTTGATCTTACGACGTGTGAATGTTAGAGCTAGACAGGTGGATGACACACCAACAGACTGAGGACCAGTTCAATCCAACCTACTTCGGTGTGTTCTCAGATAGTTTAAGAAGGCCAAAAATGACCTTTACGAGCCTCCTCTTTCCCAAAGTCAGGAAGGAGTAGTGTAGCATCCGCCTTCTGTCTCATCCAATGGAAGTTAAAGACATGGGTGAGTGCTAGGGCTGCAGGGCCCTTTATTTGAATTCTGGAAAGAGCAGTTGCTTTGTCTTCCATAGAGAATCTTCCATGATGTAACTTCCTCCTTCACAGCAAGGTTAGGAGTTTCCCAGCATTGTCAAGAGCTGTGATTCCCCCAAGGAATCTAATATCCTTTAGATCACCTACGCACTCATGTTGGGACTCTTAGAAGATGAGCATTATAAAAGGGTAAGGGGCATTTTAGGTAGAAAAGAGCAGGAATAAGGTTTTTCTCAGTGAAGAGAATGTTATAAAAACTAGCAGGGGCTCGGCGCACTGGCTCATGCCTGTAATCCTAGCACTGTGGGAGGCCGAGGCAGGTGGATCTCTTGAGGTCAGGAGTTCAAAACCAGCCTGGCCAACATGGTGAAACCCTGTCTCTACTAAAAATACAAAAATCAGCCAGGTGTGGTGGTGGGCACATGTAATACCAGCTACTTGGGAGGTTGAGGCAGGAGAACCTCTTGAGCCCAGGAGGCAGATGTTGCAGTAAGCCAAGATAGCGCCATTGCACTCTGGCCTGGGCAACAAGAGCAAAACTCTGTCTCAAAAAAAAAAAAAAAAAAAGCAGGATTCCAGAGACATTGAAATACAAAGAAACCATCCACAGTGTGCTAAGGACTCAGGGGTCCCAGATGTGTCAATTAAGAGACAGATGCCCTCAAAGAGGAACCTAAGGTTAATTTTTAGCAGGAAAAAAAAAAAGCATTCAGCTTACAGCCATGGACATAGGTAGTAGTGCTGGCTATAGAAGTACAAATTTGGCTCTTGTTGTTATAATAGTTTATTCAGAGGTAAATTTTGACAAAGCCTAACTAATAACAAAAGAATTTCAAAAGAATTTCCCCCAATGAACTTTCAAGGAAGAATTGTATTTAATAGAGTCATTTCAGAAACTTCTCCTTCCTCATTTCTAATACTCAACTTAAAAATCCCTTAAAAAAAAAAAAAAGTAAAATGATTTTTATTCCACAATTTGAGACAAAGCCAACATTGTAAATACCACTGGGAGAAGGAAGCCAGCAGCTGGCCATGTTGGAAAGAGCCCTGAGTCTGATTCTAGGCTTATTAACCTCTGTCCAGTGCAGGCCACCTCTTCATTCTCATTAGCTGTGAAATCAGGGACTTGAACCAGTGGGCCTCAGTTTCTGTCCTTCTCAGCATATCTGTAACTGAGGTTTCAAGTAATATAAAGCGTGAATTACCAACAAGTACTTTCCATGGAATTATTTTAATATAATGAAAGATGTCTGGCAGGAGAAGATTCTAGAAGGAGGAGGAAGAACATCTCATCTGTCTTGTTTCTATACAGCTGAATGGCCAGGCCTTCTGTGCCTTGCAGAAATCTCAAGGATTTATTTCAAGTGTGTAGTTCTTCTTTGAGGCATCCTACACATTTTCCTTATTTTCCACTCTAAATGCCATGAGCTTCTCTGAAATAAATGCTATGGCACAAATGGAGAAACCTGACTCCAGCTGTAAAGAGATATGTGTTTTATGGGATAAGTATCTGATCACTTCTCTTTGAAAGTTCATCCTTGCTCTCCCTGATCTGGTGTTTATGTGGTCCCTGAGGAGACCACCTGTTCAGCATGCCGTACTGTCCTGTTATAGGTATATTCCATCAAGCACTGGTTCTAGCCCTGCAGCAGGAAGCATAAGGTGGAACAGACGACTTCCTACAACTCTAAATGGTTTTCTCTGATGGCCCAAGATGGAACGAGTGGTACTGATTTGAGGCCTCAATTGGTTTCACTACAAAAAAAAAAAAAAAAGATGGGGGGAGGGTGGAACTATTAACAAGTTACAGGGATTTCTGCTGAGCAGATGAAAGACACATGTTAAAAAGTTTGTAGTCAGCTTGCTTGGGCTTTTAAATGACATTCACTGGAATTGAGACTTGGTGGCCTGCTGAGCTTGAGTGGGTGAAGCCTCCATGTGAACTACTGTTTGAAGGAGGCAGGGGCAAGCCTGTCCAAGAGAAGGTCACCTTGCCTCCATGCACTTTGAAGAAATGCTCTTGGCCGGGCGCGGTGGCTCAAGTCTGTAATCCCAGCACTTTGGGAGGCCGAGACTGGCGGATCACAAGGTCAGGAGATCGAGACCATCCTGGCTAACCCGGTGAAACCCCATCTCTAAAATAATACAAAAAACTAGCCGGGCGAGGTGGCGGGCGTCTGTAGTCACAGCTACTTGGGAGGCTGAGGCAGGAGAATGGCGTAAACCCGGGAGGCGGAGCTTGCAGTGAGCTGAGATCCGGCCACTGCACCCCGGATGACAGCCTGGGTGACAGAGCGAGACTCTGTCTCAAAAAAAAACAAAAAAACAAAAAATGCTCTTGTGCACATAAAGTACTCAATACAGATAACAGCTATTTTTCAGAGTCCCCATAGAAAGAGAAGACTATGGTATTCATTTTACAGAGAAGCAAACCAAGATACTGACAAGTCTTTCTCCTCCTATGATCTAACAGCTTGTTAACTGTTAAATAAGACTGGAATTTCCAGCCAAGAGCAAAATGAGCACAAAGAGGAAGCCCATCCTCCTTGTTCATTTTCAACACTTGGCTGACTAGAGATTCTCATCACAGAAAAGCTAGGGCAGGGTGGGAGGCCAGGCCAGGCCACACTGATATAGGAGGGTAAGAGCTGCCGCTCAAAGCAAAGCGTGCCTCTCTTCCCTGTGCCATCCTCGCCTCTGTACCTGCCAGGTCCTAAGTGCTCTGAGCATCTTGACAGAAATTTTATTTAATGGGTGAGTGTGGTCTATAGGGTCAAACAAACCCAGTTCCAATCCAAGCTGTCTTACTGATTAAGGACAGAACCGTAGCAAGTTAGCATCTCCAAGCCTTTTACACTATTAAGGAATTGCTGATATCTACTTTGTAGAGATGTTTTGAGAAATAGATAAGATATAATAACATATATTACAAAGTGCTCATAACTGTATTTAGCACATAGGCATTAATTTTTTTAAAAAATAATTTTTAGTAGAGATGGGGCCTCACTATGTTGCTCAGGCTGGTCTTAAACTCCCGGGCTCAAGCAATCCTCCTATCTCAGCCTCAAAGCGTTGGGATTACAGGCGTGAGCCACTGCACCTAGCTCAGCACATAAGCATTAACTATTCTCTTCTATGAGAGAAGAGTGAAGGAAGGAGAAAGGAACTTCGGTTCTAATGTGAATGGCTCTGCAGTGTTGGACTCTGTCTGTGGAGCTAAGCATCTTGGCCTCTCCCCACCCTGATGAGCATTATGTCCCAACAGCTACATGTTTGTTGTAACATGCTAGAGGAACCTCCATTGCTGTGAATGATGGAACACTAGGCCAGGTAGCAGCTATGGCCCTACCTGTGCCACATTTCCAAAGGCTAACCTAACTCTGGTTTCTCTCTGAATTATCTGTCCATCCTCCCTCACTTCCAGTTCAGGACAAGAATGACTGCCCGTGTCTCCATCTTTCCTCAAATGAAGCAAAGTGGAATTGAGAGAACACAAATAGCTGGACTGTTGTCATTCCCACTATCCTTAGAGGTCTTAATTCACTTCTGAGAAGTGATTAAAATATAATGCCCTAAGTAGCTTAAAACTTTCAGGAGTTCGGTAGCATCTGTAGGATCTGTAGGTCCTGTAGGATCTGTAGGGTCTGTAGGATCAATCTCCTACAGCCCCAGCTCCCTTCATCTTATTTTACCCATGGGCCAACATGAGGCGGCACACATGAAAATTCATATATGACATTAACTTGCTCCAATATCCAAGGCTAATGGCCAAAACAACCAAAAAGGATACGTTTAGCAGTAATTCCGTATGAAGACAATAACATAGAATATACTTCATTTTACCATAAAGACAAGTTAAATGTGACCATGAAAATCCTGAATACTAAACCTGCTGACTTTTGCATCTCTAAATTGATCATTTCCAGATTGTAATATGAGGGCTTTCACATACAGTTTCTTTTTCAATTTATTTTGTTGTGCTTTTCTTCCTCCTCCCCCCAAATTGAAAAACAGTAAGGCGAAACTCCATCTGGGCTAGTAAAGAATAAATTTCCATGTAATTACTTGGTTCCATGAGCCAGACTCTTCTCTCGTATAATTCAATGGCATCTGTCTCTGAGGAGTGCTGATTCACTGTGTATCCCTGAGAAGTCTTCTTTGAGGCTTTCAAACAGGTAAGCGGTAAAATATCAGCACCCTATAGACTGATCCCAGAGAATAAACCCAGAGATCATAAAGTTTAATGAGCACAGCACTGTTCATCTCAACAAAAGAATTACTTAGTTGAGATGAGTACCATCCTCATAATGCAAATGTGAACATTAGAGTGCTAATAGGAAGCGTGTGGTTTCAATCTTAGAAAGATTCCTAATGAATCGTTCTCCATAAAAGTCAAAGGAATGCACAGACCTAAACTCCTTCTCTTTAAAATAGCTTTGAATATATTCATCCAATCCTCATTTTGCACATTGGTCCTCTGTGTTCTGCTTCTTAGATGGTCCTATTTTATACCTACCACATTCCTTAGGTGGACTGCAGCATTTCTTCACTTTCCATTAACTTAATTGTTTTCTCCGCTACTTGTTTTACTGCCTTCCTTGCCGCAGCATGCATCTGTTATCTTCATTTAGAATTAATCTGCTTCTTTCTGGCAACAGTATCTAGTTTTCCCACCACTGCACACTTTCTCCCACTCTCACTGCTTCACCCCTACCTTCAGGGAAGGCACATGACTCAGGCCTGGACAATCAAAGCATCATTTTCCCCCCTACCATAGTAATTAAAATTGAGATGACTCGATTAAAGGCAATTAGACTCAATGAGATTTTGGTAGAAATCTTAGGAGAAAGGTACATGCCTTTTCTCATCAGATTTAAACCTCAAAATATGTAGGTCCAGGGGTTCTGGTAAGCATGTTCATACCATGGGGAACCTGAGAACAAAGTCAGGATGATAGCAAAGTTGAGAAATGGAGTTGATGATCTTTTATGGGTGCCTACATTAAGCTTTGCCTAAAACTGGCTATTTGAGTCATTTCAGTTTCATGACCCAATGAGTTTCTTTTTTGCTTTGCCATTTGGGTTTTATATTATTTACAACAGTAAGAATCCTCATTGATATACCTCCCTAATTCTATAGGTAATTCCACTATGAAACTGAAGGGGTAGGAATATTAAGATAAAGTTGGAAGAGACAGAAATAAAAATGACAACGGTAGGACTAGACTGTGAACCACTTTGTCAAATGGAAGCTATGGATGATTCCTTCCTAAGACATGATAAATCACCTATGAGTAGAAACACGGTATTTCAGCTATGTAAATAGACATCTAGCTCTGTAAAAAATATCTAATAAGATAGTGCCTTTACTTTAAAAATATACATAATCTCTTAAATGGCTGCTGGCCTCATTCTGACCAACAAGAACAGGCTAAAAAATGAAGTGAAAATGCTGGCAACTTTTCAAGATGATTTTTTCATATTAGTGTTCATGACAAATAAGGAATATAATGTACAGAATAGAAAAACAACAGCTGCTGGGTTTTTTTAATTTTTCTAAAAGTTCAGTAGAAAGAAATGCACAAATCTAAACAAAAAGGTAATTTCAAAAAACAATTACAACCCCACAAATGGTGAGAAGATAAAAGAGGAGTGTCTAAAGACATCAAAGTGACCATTCTCTGATAGGTTTGTGAAATGCAGTTAGGTAAGACATAAAAGGAAGGATATATAAATAAAAGCAGGAAAAACAATGGTGTGATCTTGTGGGAATAACATTAGGATGCCTAGAATTAAGTGAAGTTTGTAGTCTTCCCTAACAGTAATACTCATATTTTTTCTTGTATTGGGTTTCTTTCTTTCAAAGTATATCACCTTAATTAACTATTCTTGTCATTATTTCTATCCCGAGAAGTCTTAACATTACCCACAACAGCATGAGAAACACTAATGTTAATTGACTGCATGAGTGAACAAGTGACTCTTACTTCTTAGTACTAAAGCTTCAAGGTCATTTTACTCACTCCCCATATTATACATACTGACACACAGATTCCTGAGACCATAAATAATTTTTCCCAACTTACTATCTTGTTATTTTCACTTAAGAATTTTGGGGGCCAGGTGTGGTGACTCATGCCTGTAATCCCAGCACTTTGGGAGGCCAAAGTGAGCAAATCATTTCAGGTCAGGAGTTTGAGACCAGCATGGCCAGCATGGTGAAACCCCATCTCTACAAAAAATACAAAAATTAGCCAGGCATGGTGGTGTGTGCACCTGTAGTCCCAGTTACTCGGGAGGCTAAGGCAGGAGAATCGCTTGAACCCAGGAGGCAGAGGTTGCAGTGAGCCGAGATGGTACCACTGCACTCCAGCCTGGGTGACAGGGCAAAACTCTCGTCTCAAAAAAAAAAGAAAAGAAAAGAATTTAGAGTAATTTCTTCATTTATTTTCTTCTTTTTTCTTTTCTAATCATCATGCCCTTCAAATTTTATCCCAAAGTTGTCTCTGGTTAATTTTTGCCAAACACATTGACATTAGTCCCTATGATATAAAACCTAGCAGAGTTTATTCACTTATTCAATAACTATTTGAGTACTGAATATACACTCAACCAACTGGGAGCGTCTGAACCCAGGGATTTAATCATGTGGGGAAAAAATAGTGAGAAAAATGTGGATAAGAGACATTAATGAAAGAATGACACAAATAAACAAGAGTTCACCTTAAGGAGACGTGGCCTACTCTAGATGGCAGGGAATTGCCCCAAGGAAATCCTATTTAAGCTGTGATCTCAAAGACAGATAGCACTAAGAAGGCAAGTGGGTAGCAAGGAGACTTCCAGGGAAAGAAAACAACGTGGCAGGAAAGAGCACACCATGTTTGAGAAAGGGAAGTAAGATGAGTGATGCTGAAACAACAGAGAGAACGAGGGGAGGTGATATAGGCTGAAACTAGAGTAGTAATAACAGCAATAATAAGGATGATCATAGAGAACATTTTTGAACACTCAGTAAATCCTAGGCTCTTTCCTAAGCACTTTACATTCATTAATTCTCATTGTTGTTATCTCTATTTTAGAGGTGAGGCAGCAAAAGCCAGAACATGCAAGGTCTAGAGACAATGTTAAGGAATATGTCTTTCATAGGTGCAAGTAAACTGTGGTCATTGAGCAGCTTTAAGCAGACTGGAGATAGAAGGTTGAGGCACAAAGATGTGTGTTTTGAAAAAACGACTCTCATTTCTACATGAGGAATGGCTTGGAAGAAAATGTAGAGACTATGGAGGACATTACGGTCATGCAGTGAGAGGCGACGTCAGTGCAGAGTGGTATGGTAGCAAGGAAGGTTAGAGATGTGGACAGATTTAAGAACTTAGTAATGGTTGGGCATGGGGGTAGGGCAGGGAGGGAAAATTCCGGGATATCGAGTGTTCTCCTTTCCCGTGGAGAGGGCACCAGGCTGTGAGGTAGATGCTGACTCGGTTTTGGACATGCTGAGCATAAGGAACTTTGGGGACAAAACAAAATATGAAATCAATTACTGTTTGTTTTAATGGGTTGAATTGAGATGCTCTCTACCCCCTATCAGGAGCTCTTCATGATTATAGTGCAGAATTAGGATATTGCTCTTCTACAGCTAAAAAGGGAGTGCTTTAAAAAAATTCTATGTGATTATTCACTGGTAAGCTGTACATATGGCCATTATCCCTCACCTCAGCGATAACTAAGATCTGTGCAAATCGGCTATGTTTTGATCATTACAGTGACGTCACAGTTCAATGGCTCATGTCCACCTAATTGTCCTTCTTTCCCAGTATCTTACTTGTATGACTTGATCAGTAGGTGATCTCTCTCACTAACCAACCTCAACTAATACAAGTCAAACTGATGCAATTCAGTCACCAACAGAGATACTCATAATCCTGACCCTTTAACTGCCTGACAAACACTGAAACACCCAATGGTACTGAGCTCTGTAGTGATGTCTGCCAACTCTCTTGGAGAATGGAGAGCTTTTGTAAATGGCAGGTCCCCTCATGTCCACAGATGGAAAGTTGGCAGTTCTGGTGGCATTGGTCCAGAATGATTCCTTTTAGAACAACAGTTATTAAACAGCTTGAAGTCACTGCTGACAAAGCTCTCAGTTTTGCCCACTCAAATAGCTCCATTATATACATGAGGAAGTTGAGGCACATATTTTATTCAAGGATATCCATCAGAACAACAACAGCATTGCACTTAGCTATAATTGACCTGGACTTTTATTTCCTTTTCCTTCTATGTTTATATTGCCTCAGTCACTTTCTCCAAGCATAACTTGCCTGGTTAGTTCCTTTCCCCTTGTCACTAGCAGTGTTCAGGCAAAAGCCATTCCTGAGTTAGAATCTTCATCTCCAGAACCTCCAGCCTCTCTAGACTCTCCAAACACATAAACGTCCTTGAGTCTAACTGAAGACATCTGAAGACCATATACTTAACTTATAAAAAAATAAAATATTGACCTATTGAGAGTTAATGCTCAAGTTGTTGAACAATAAAAACCATTAATAGGAAGAGCAAACTAAAATCTTTGTGGAAAATTAAAGCTGTAGTAACAAAGAAAAAGAAAAATAACATAATCTGGTGGAAAGGAAACTGTCCTGTCAAATAAGAGATCTGCGTTGATACTCTCAACTTAGTTCTGCCACCGCTTAACTACCGATATGATACTAGACCAGACTCGTCCAACCCATGGCCCAAGGGCTGCATGCAGCCAAGAATAGCTTTGAATGCAGCTCAACACAAATTTGTAAACTTTCTTAAAACATTATGATATTTTTTGTAGTTTTTTTAAGCTCCTCAGCTATTATTAGTTTTAGTATATTTCATGTGTGGCCCAAGATGATTTTTCATCTTCCAATGTGGTGCAAGGAAGCCAAAACATTGGACACCCCTGTATTAGACTGCATCATGCTTCAGTTTCTTTTTTGTGTCAAAGGCAGAAGATAATTAATCTCATGCATTCTTCTCTCTAAAACAACTATTTAAAATATTAGACTGCATCATGCTTCAGTTTCTTTTTTGTGTCAAAGGCAGAAGATAATTAATCTCATGCATTCTTCTCTCTAAAACAACTATTTAAAATACTCTATTCAATGTGATTTTAAAAATAAAAAGATTTGAATTTTTGCAAAACTGTGGAGAATTTACCAAGTGCTTTCCTCGAAGTTTTATCAGCAGATGAGTCTTAATGACAAGAGAAATAAAAGATGGCAGCAAAGCCAGGACGAAAAAAGCATCCTTAACCTCATGTATGCAGAAAGACAGATCCACTCTCACCAGTAGCAGCATAAAACTGTCTAGAACTGCTATATGACATGACAGACATTAATGTGCTTGAAACAATGAGGTGATATGGACAGTTGGATAAGTCAGTTAATATTTGGCACCAATCTTAGGTTTGGTGCAAACACTGCCAATACTCACCTCATTAAAAGGGAATTACTGTAAAAAATAGACTACCACTGCAGTTTCCACTAGAAGTTCATTCCTCTCTATTCCTTCTAAGATGCAAAGCAGTTCAGCACGCACGGTTGTGTCTCTTCTCTTCATTTTATGAGTGATACTGTCCAGAGTCACTGAAACTCTTAGTTCTTAAGGGAAGAGCGGATGGTGTTGTTGGGTTTACATCCTTTGTTAACGTCAAGAAACCAAGCCACATATTTTTTAATAATGAGAATCTGGATCAACTTCAATGGATATTTCAAAAATATATTCCAATTAAACTATTTAATAGAGTCCTGGCTTTTTCTCTAGCCCCATCCCATCACCATATGTATCCAATAATTCAAGTTCTTTCTTCTCTTCCGATAAAAGTGAGGGTCACTGAAGTGTTTTGAAAGTTCAGTTTATCTGAAACCATTGTTTTCAAAATGTCAATAATAACCTTTCATACTGGCAAATTTTTAGTTTAAGTACCAAAAAACCTACTATGCTGCACATCTAAGTAACCCATGCAGGCTTCCTGTGTCTGTGCCTGCCCAACGATCACCCTCAATGATTACTCCATATCCATGTATATATACACATTAGGTGATTGTGCTCCAAGATGAAGGCTGAGAGTGGCTCTGCACACCTGAGTCACAGTGCCACCAAGTGATCCCATTCAATATTCACTGGGTACATACTGGGTGCCAGGCCCTGTGGTAGATCTTGGGGATACAGCATTGAACACAATTGTTGCCATTAATGCCTGCCCTCTGAAACTGGCAATATCACTGCCAACCTTCTCCGACCAACCTCCATGATACAAACTCCTGCTTAGCTAGAGCTTGGAAAGGCAATGAGTCAAGCAAGGGCAGATAAGCAAAGAAGCCATCTCAGAACTAAATCAAATCAATGACACATTTTTGTCTACACAGCATGTTTATATAAATTTCCTCACACACACACAAAAATTATCCCTCTTTTGTAGGTGAGAAAGCTGGAATGCAGGAATAGAATTAAATTGCTTCAAATTTAGAGAATATGTGACCATCAAAGATAGGGGCCTAGATTTTCCTGAGTCCCTTTAAGCCCCTGCCTCTTAATGGCCATCCATGAGGGCTTCAAACCCGTGATGACACCTTGAACAACTATTGACTCTGCTTCTAATCATAGGTTTGTAGGGAGGAATACATAAAAGAGATGGAAATTCTGGATCACTTACTTCACCAGATCCCTGTGAAAATGAACAGCCTAATCATGTTTTAAATAATTAATTATCAGAAAGGCAACATTCCCTGGTCCTGACACAACTTTGCTTAAGTGTCTACATACAGGGACATAAGGGCCTTGAAGGTGAAGATAATGAGGATGATGAAGACGATAACAAGTAGTATTAAATGCTTACTATGATTTTAAATGGACGATCTCATTTAATTCAAGAATTCTATTTGATTCTACTTTTCCATATAATGCAGAAGATAAAACTGGGTGTCAGAAAAGTTGAGGGACTTGACCAAGGTCACAAAGCTAGAAAGGACCAGTGATAAGAGCCTAGCCTAGACCTAGTCTGACTCCAGAGTCTATGCTTTTAATCACTATGCTCATCTTAAAACCCGACAGATTTCAGCAATTTAGGTTACAAACCTAATTCAGTGTGCAAAATGTTAGAAGCTCCTCTGAAAAGGGAATGTAATATAATACATGGGTGCTATGCCTGGGGAAGCTACAGACTAAACTAAGAAAATCTGAAATAAGTCACGACCCATCTGGCCACAGGTTTCCCAACCTGAGCTGCAAGGAAAGAAAAACTATAAATTGGATAAAAAGCACAAAGTTCAAAGCAGTAGAGGGGGATGTCTATTTAGTCCACCAGCTGAGGGGGGTGTTGTTTTATATAAGCAAAAAAGGAAAGAACACAAGTTGCAAGGTTCAGATAGGCTTGCAGCAGCCCACTCCTCACCTTGAGACCTGATACAATTTATTCCCATTGTCCAGAGCGAAGATTTTGCTCATCACAAAACTTTTCTTATTCTAGGGAAAACTGAGAAGGCTACCATGAGGAATAAATGAAGTTATTAAGAAAATCTCTTCAAATACCAAGGCATATGTGAATGCTTAGCAATATTAATAATAATATCATCATTATCATAATAATATATCATGTAATGATGATATTATAAATATATAACTGCACTGTCAGGAAGGGTGAGATCATTTTGAGTGCCAGATGAAATGCTGCCTTTGGACCCAGCTTGTTTACCCAAGTGGTGATGCTTTGGTTATTTACAGAGCTCCTGAGTTCTCTTCATTCCAGGAGAATTGGTATAACCCATATCTTGGCCTGAGGCCAGATGTGCTATATTCAGTTGAGCTCCCCACTCTGTCCCTGGCCCTGTCACTAAGCAGAGGCCTTGCTCCAGGGCTTTACCTTGCTGCTTCTGCATGGTGGTGAAGTCTTCGAAGGTGAGTGTGCGCACAGGAGGTCTCCAGAATGCATAAGTCTCCATGATGGCTTCAAGTCCAGTTCTGACGAGAGAAAAGCCAGCAAGGGAAGTCATAAATAATCTCAAGAAATGCAATGACTTTTCAAAGATCCAGAGGTAGACTGTTAAACAGGTAATAAAAACATAGGTACTAAGATCTACCACCATCAGGGTAAATTAGGGTGAAAAAAACTCAAGGTACAATGATACTGGACTGCAGGGGGAATAACAAATTAACCCAATTCAGATAATTTGCAAGCAAATCTACAACTATGATGGAATTTTATTCTGACCCTCCTTTAAAGGAGGCTTGGTCTGCAGGGGAAAAAAAAGCATGGTAAGTGTTAAAGGTTAAGGCCACTAAAATCATGAGTACAGTTGTGGAGAAAGTAACATTGACTGTTTCTCTAGCACAGAACAATGTCGTCATCATTACCACAGTGCACTGACACAGCCTGACTGAGGGTCAGCTCCTCACCTGGGGTATGTACAGAATGAATGGAACTGTCAAACTGCTGTGATTTTAATGTCTTCTTAAATCAACAGAGATGAGTAGAGCAACAGAAATAAAAGGAGAGGTAAGCAATGAAATAGAGTTGGGTTTCTGCTGTAGTAAGAAACACCTACCTGAAGATAAAGAAAGGGCTTGGTCTCAGAAATTATGGCTCAGGCAAAAAGACTAATACATTTCTCTAAACATTCATCTGCATTTTAGTAACCTAATAATCAATCTGGTCTTTGGTCATCACAAACTGTCAGAGTTCAGGAAGTATATAGTATTTTACAAGTACATTCCTTTAAGGCTCCTGGTTCATTTATATTGGAAATTCCATAAATTGGACCATGTGTATACTGTCTTTTTACCCTTCAATTAACTATATCTCTAATACATATGCAAATGTTGATATACATCATTTTCACATGATTATTGAGGTTATCTCAGACATATTCTTGCTGATATCCATACCCTCAAAACAAAATATCAGCTGGGGCTTTGTTTGAAGCTTTGAACACAGCTTCTAATTACTGATTTTTCTTTTTTAAAAAACTGCTTCACTTAACTAAATAGAGGGAGGAGAAGTGTGGGACTTGTGAGAAAGGTGGGAGGAGAATGGGAAAGAGCAGATGGCATAAATCTTTGCATTGCAAAGTCACTGGAAGGTGGGTGGTATGGCATCCCTTCCTGAAATGGATTAGCTTTCCCTTTTGAGATGAAACTTCTGCTGCCTGTGCTTCTTTCTTGGTAATGTATTTCCAGAGTTCTCTTCAGCCTTACATAACAAGAATAAAGACATTTTATTTTAGGTGAGAACAAATATCCTTTACTTAACAACAACTATAGGAAACCCTGAGGTTCTTCTCAGATGAACTGTTGATACGCTGATTGACTCTTTGTGTTGGAAAATTTCCTCTCTGAACAGGCCTCACTTGCACAGTTAACTTTCTAAAGTCTTCCCTGGAATCTTGGAGGCTTTAAATACACCAATGTTGGCAAACCAAACTCTGTATTTTAAGAAGAGGTTCAGACAAGAGAGTGTTGCATGGTGTTTATTAGCTGTTAATCTGTTAGAAGTAGGAATAGGAGACATCTCCACATAGTCACTCTACGTTAATGTTGAATACAGTACATGAAACTATTTGTGGAGAGAAAGAGCCCAGGCAATTAGGGAGTTCAGAATAATAAGGGGATAGGCAGATAAAGCCACACTGAGCCTGGATGGATAGAAGAAATAGATAGGCCAGGCTTAGGTCTTACTGCTTTGTTTTGGAATGTTGGCCACCCACCAGAATATCTTAGGATTCCCTTTAATGGCACAGGAGGCTCACTGAAAATGGCAGGGTCTTTATTGTTCCACCTCCTAGTTCATTCTTCCCAGGAACATGTACTGATGATGAGGACAAAATATTAGCTCAAGGACAAAGAACAGTCCCTTCTCAGTTCATAATAAAGTGCTAGAAGACTATGAAATTGCAATAATATACTGATACATTGCCAATGTTTTATTTGTTGGGTAAATAGAAAATGAACTTCATTTTCTATCCTAGTTCATTTTGTGCTGCTATAACCTACCATATGCTAGGTAATTTATAAACAATAAAGTTTATTTGGCTCACAGTTCTGGAGGCTGAGAAGTCCAAGAGCATAGTGCTGGCACTTGGTAGGGGCCTTTGTGCTGAGTCATACATGGTGAAAGATGGAACGTCAAGAGAGGGCAAGAGCAAAAGAGAAAGGGTCCAAACTCATTCTTTCATCAGGAACACACTCCTATGTTAATTAGCCATTCATGGGGCACAGCTCTCAGAACTTAATCACCTCTTACAGGTCCCAGCTCTCAACACTGTTGTATTGCAGATTAAGTTTGGAACATATAAACTTGGGGAAACGTGTTCAAACCACAGCAGTTTCATTTTCATAATAGGCAAGAAGACTGTGACAAAAGTGTTAACAGTTTTATTTTATTTAAGCGGTTAACTCTATATAGAATAGTGATCATTTATTCATTAATTCAAATCTAAAATCCAACTAAAAGAACTGAGTTGTAAAAGCACAGATTTTAAATCTGGGAAGAATCTTGGATGTCATCTACTATACCTCTTATGATATCATCTTGAATGGTTATCCACCTCTGTTGGTATATATATCCCCAGGAAAATTTTCAGTTTTTTGATAGAACTGATATAACTTTCACCCTCTGGTTCCATTACCAATAAGTAAATAGTAAGAGGACAGGCATTTCCCACAAGGAGTCCACCTGCCACATCCTCAGCAGGAAGACCTTCCTTAGCTAAAGAACATAATGTACAACATGCCACAGATGGACACATATGTAATCCATCCAGGGGTCTGTCACAACAAGGATCAATTTGGTAGTGGAATTGTGTGGGGAGGGTTATGGCTCCCAAAAAAGTAATGGCTAAGACCACACATGCCTAACCATCTTATTAATCCACAGTGGATCTATGTCTCATAAATATATCCTACATAGCATATATATATAAATTATTCTATAATAGAAATGATCCTATAATATATATTATCCTACGGAGAATAATATTGGTCTCATAGATTTATATTATTGATTTTATTTATGTATTCAGTTTGTATTGCTTTTTAGAAAAATTAATCCTATTCATTTACCATATTCCACCTCTTTTATTTGTCCTCAACCCTATTATGCTTCATTGGATAGATCTAATTATTAGAAGGTACTAGTTCTATAAATCAATATTTGGTGTAGTGCCATGCCAAGATTAAACAATTCACCTCTCTCCACCACTAGTATGTTCGCATCTCAAGGGCTTGGGTCCCATGTTCTTCTATGCCCAGTTTTCTAGCACAGTGCTGGTTACAGGGTAAGATCTCAAATGATATGCATTGAATTAATAAGTAGAGGAATTAATGCTTTGTTGCTGAGTCATTCTTACACCTTAACAAGCATTCACCGTTCTAAGTCTAAAACTTAGGAACACAACTTGGTGTAAAATAAAGTCTCTGAAGACAGAAAAGATCCTCCAGTATTAGAGATTTGAGAATCGTTTCTATAGCTTATTGTGATTGTGCCTTTATTAACTTCAGGCTCAGAGAGGTTTGCATTTTCATTGTATTTTTTCCATTCCAGTCATAGAACTTCTGAGCTTCAGCAGAGTCTGAGTTCCCTCGCAGGGACATCTTTTCCTGTAAGAGTTCACCCCACATCTTTTCTTATAAGAGTTCTTGCCAACCACCTATTAACATCTTCAGTCAGTTGGATGTCTAGTCAAAATTTACCCTGTGCTACATATTGTTTATCCATTTGTCATCATTTTACCCTAGTTTTGTAAAATTTTATCTCCAACTTTTTAAAAGTGAATTCATTGTCTAACAGGTGAAAAAAGCAGTCTTAGGTAATGGTATGCCATTAACGTGTTCCACATGGTGAGCCTCTCAGGTCTGCTGAACACCAGAGACCTGATGTCATCTCTGAGATTTCCAATCAGAGAGAGTCAAATTGGCAAGTGTCCCCCTCTTGCTCATTTTTCCCTGTTAGCTCCAGTGACAACACAGGCCGTATCAAAACCACCTTTGTTCAGTGCTTTGGCTATAATCACCTCTCTGGTTTCCAGACCTCTTCTCTTTAGGCTTTTCAGGCTGCTCACTGGCCAAGCCAACAGAATGTGCTGAAGAGAAGGGGAAAGAGGAAGAAAAGAAAGCAAGCCAAGGACCTCTTTTGCAAATTGATGATGCCTTGAAATCAATTTATTTGGAAAAATAGTCAGACTACAGAAAAAAAAAATCCTTCCAACATTTTCAGTTCAAAAAAGATGGCAGGATCATTCCTTCAAAGTTTAACAAATATTTGATAAGTACAACAATAATTATAATAACTTTCATGACCCTACTTGGTAGCACTCCAATACATATTTCTGCTTTTCATTTGTCTTGAGATAGGAAGTTGCTTTTTAATTTTTCCTTTGTTTATTTTCTCTTTAGTTCTGACTTCCTTAATTTTTACTCTTCCCCATACTATTTGCTGGTGACACTGGTAACAAAGGGAACATATGCTATGGGTTGATAAGGTCATTGGTCGTCTCTCAGTGGAAGATAGAAAAAGACTAAGGGAAGCCTACTGAGACAGAGGTCTTGAAGTAATAAAAGAGTTATCCAACCAGAAAAAATACTTATATGCTAAGTTCAGGAAATGTAAAGACAGAAAAGACACAGGGTCTCTACTCTTTACAACTGTCTTGTTTTTTTAAAAAAGGAACAAGATATAAATGACTAGTTTCTGAACTATGCAGTAAATGTTACACTGAAGACACGTATGCCAAGATGCCATGGAGTATTGAGCAATAATCACTTAATACACCTGAAAAACTCAAGGAAGATTCCACAAAAGGTCAGTTATTTAAGCTTACTATTAAAGAGTACTCAGCCATTTTCCATCTAGAAAAGAGGCAGGAAAAGTTTTTCTAGTAGACTTAACAGTATGTGCAAAGACTTGGAGGTATGCAAGAGAAAGTATGTTTTCAGGACATAGTTCAGGGTGACTGGAGCCTAGGGTACAGAATGGGAGAGGGGCAGTAGACATCATGAACATTTATTCCATGTTAGGTGCTTAGATTTTATCCCATGGGTGGTGCTGTGCCTCTGATCCCCTTTATTTTCCCTTCTAGTATTTGAAAGGACATATAACTAGAATATACTGTTCCTTCAGATATAATTATCACATCTCAACATTCATAGATTTTCTTGCTTGGTTGAGGTAAGGCCAAACCTTCCATACTTCCTTCTCCTTCACTGGATCTGAAATAGAATTACTCAGATCAAAATATCCAGATTACTCAGGAATTTTATTGTCCAGGGATATTCTAAAAGACCTCCCAGCAGAAGTGTGCAAATTGACTAAAAACCTAACAATCATTCAAAACTTGGCATTAAATAGTACCATAAGCATATCTACATGAGGAAGTAGCTGTCATTAACGTGCCTTGCAATGGCTTGGGAGAACAAGTGTCCGATGGACAGATGCCTGGAGTTGAGTTAAAATTGTTCCTTACCAAGTGATTCCCAACTTGAAAACCCTGTCCTCCCTTGGCATATGAATCAGCAGCAATGGCAGTCCATAAACAGTTTTCACTGACTCAAGAAGTGTAGTAATAACCCATGATCACACAAAGTTGGTTAACTAGAATATTAAGTTTCTTTGCATTTGACTGAAATTGTCTAACTTTAATTCAGTAATGCTAAAATCACATAAGGGACAAATTAGCATCACGGTTAAGAGCACAGGCTCTGGGGCTAGATTACCTGGCTTCAAACTGCAACCCTGCTGACTATTAATGCAAACTTGGCCAAGTTATATAACCTCTTCATTTCTAAGTCTGCCTATCTATAAAATGGAGATAGTCATAATACTTCCTCCTAACTGTGATTTAATAAATGCAGACTGATTAAAGACAAAATGTATCAAAACAAGAGAGAAAACATAATGAAAGTTTGAGGACCATTGGTCTAACTCAAGTGAAAGAATTCCAACCATTCTGCTCAGATTGTGACCTATAATAGAAGAATATATTCTTACTTCACTGAAATCCAAAGTTCTGTCAGCCGTCTGGCTCTGGATTAAATGTGGAGGGAGCTATACAGTACCTAATTCCATTTTTCATTGTCTTCTCAAAGAAACAAAAACGTGTCCCTCAAGTCCCTGTAGGCCTCATTATCTTGCAGAGATTTCAGACTCCAATATGTTGGCCATTAAAAAGACGTCCCTCTGTTCGATGACACCATCCCTGGGCAAAAGCCACATATAACAAAATGATTGCCAATTTTCTCTGGAAAGTTCACACAGCCAGGAGGACAACGGTGGAAAAGGCTCACGACAAGGGAGGGAGAACAAATAAGGCAGAAAAAAATGTTAAGTACTGGCTAAAAGACCACAAGCCAAGGAATATGATAAACAGCTATGGCCTGCATGAAAAGCAGGAGTCCAGCTGGATCATCTGCCAGAATCCAGCACAGGGCCAGCTATCTTGAACTGTAGATGTGGTAGAACCTGATGTAGTGTCCAGCACGTATTGCTTCCTTAGATCTGCTAAATGGAAGAAGGCACCCATGCCAGGGATAACAAAAGGGTATGCAAAATTTGTGGGGGCTGGTAAGATTGCCAGGAAAGAGCAGAAAGAGATTGGCTGGAAAAATATACCCAATGGCTTTAAGGAAACCAAATGAAAATATAGAAATTGAAAGTGAGGTAGACACTTGAGATGTCATGCTGGTTGAATTAAAGACAAGTGGTCAGTTTACTGACTCTAAGCTCACTATATGAGCCTTCAGGAGTGACAGGGAGCCAGAGGTGGACAAAGATCAATTTCTGTTGATGAGCAAGCTATGCCTAGCAGAAGAGAGTTAAATCATTATCTGTAGGCTGTCATTAGCTGGATTTACAAATTCTGAAAGCTAATACCTCATCGTGTTCAGTCTTACCATCAGTAAAATGGGAAATGTTGCATTGACATCATCAACTTGGAGATTAAAATGGACAATTTGGACCACAGACACTCTATGAAATAATTATTACTATTGTTTGTATACTTATTATTTGAATGGCTAAAAATAAATATATGACATTAAACTGTATGAAATTGCTAGCATTTTGCCATTTTTGACCTATAAATACAGTATTTTTTTATGTTTAACTTAACTGATAAAGGTATAGATAAGAATTGAGTTACTTGGTATAATAGAGAACTCTATCAGCAAATTACCAAAGACAAGTTGTTTCAGATTTCAGCAAAAATAAACTGGCCCTGGGATTAATTTCTAGCCGACTTTTCCTTGTCCCTTCTTTTCCTCCTGTTAATATTAGGCACTTTGATTCCTCACCTTACATTCCACCTTCTATTATTGGATGTTGTGAGGAGGGGCTGGCCCTCCAACAGGGGACTCCTATTTGTGCCCAAGAGAGGTGGTTCTTTATAAACATGGCCATGGGACAGCAGCTGCTGAAGAGGTGTCACGAGAAAGTTCTTTGCTCCCAAATATTTTCTCCACCACCATTAGAGAGAAATTATTTCTCTCAGGTTAAGTATCAACCTCATTAAACATCCTTTTTCAGTGAGCAAATATATCCATTCCCGTAATGCAATGAGTGGCTCCATTTTTAGATCAGCATCCTCTGACATGTTATGTAAAAGGACACTAGGCACCAAGAAGGACTGCCACCAGCCACATTCCCAGCAAACAGCACTGCTGGCTGCAAACACTCTAAGAATATAAGCTCAGACTCAGATGTCTTCTTGCGCCTCATCCTGCAAGCCCTATTGTTTCTTCAGTGGGGGACAATGCATTAAAACTACTTACCCATTAAAAAAAAAAAAAAAACTTCCTTGTGATACAGAGCCTGCCACTGACTCCTTTGTGATAGGTTCTAAGTTATAGAATTTGAGTGTTCTGGCTCAGGCCTCCAATGGTGGATTTCAAAGAGAAAAACATACCCTCCTAAGAAGTTGTACCAATTCCCTGGGCTAGAGAAGGGCCATTCCACTTGGGCCCTATTGTGAGACCAACAGCAGTGGCTTTGGGGTATCATGCCAGCTGGAAATATCTGGAGGAAACTGTGTCAGATGGGACAGTCCTGCCTGCAGCTGTACTAGATGCAATGGAGGCTAGGAGTAAGGGTAAAACCCAAGGTCACAGATAGGATGAAGGCTCTGTCAGAGGAAATCCCAGAGTCTTTCACTCCATAGCACGTTTAAGACAAGTTCATAGAACCTTTCACTAACCAGACGGACCACAATCGTAATCATCTTATTTTTATGTGTGTGTTTGCTTTGAAGGAAGTCCCTGAGAATTATATAAAATTTCCCAAGCTGACTTGTGCTTTCTGTAAAAACTTGGCAGCCGCCCCATCAAGGACAAAGCTTTCACATCAGATGTGGGACGAAAGATGCAAAGTCTCTTTCCTTCCACTTCTTTGGTTATCTCTTTCATGTGCAGGGTCTTGGCAGTTGTCATGCTCCCTCTAGCTGAGCACGGTGGACTCTCCAGGTATGCGTGCACATGCACTTCCCAGGGGTGCTTCTCGAAAATTAGACCCAGCGCAAAGACTCTTGCCCCTCTTCAGCTTCAGGATCTTTGTCTTCTCCTTGGTGCAGGTTCCCCATTGGGGTGGCCATCCTCAAAGACATAATTTTACCTCTTGGTTCACTACTGCATGGCCTTTCTCAACCAAACTTCATTTTGCTTTAACTCAGTCTCTGGGAACCACTTCTTTTCTGAAGCTCGCAGGCACTGAAAATTGCTAGGTATCCTTCTCCAGGGAGCCAGAAATACACAGACATGCCCCAGCTATCCAGAGCCAGATCAGAGGGCCTCAAGGGTATGTGTGTCTAATCTGCAGTTAGGCTAAATCAATGTCTTACAGCAGCAGTCAGTCTCTGACTTTCATCAAAATTGTCATTAATTTTTAAGCTAAGCCTGTTTAGAGATTTGCTCTTTCTTCCCTCCTTATGTGGTATTTAAAACTAGCTCCTCACTGCTGCTCTACCTGATTTCCCCCTGGTTGGGATAGGGCTTTCTCTCTCTAATGCTCCTGGTTTTTATATTCTGTGCCACTCATCAACACCTTTTTACTGTTTTGTAGCTAATTGAAAAATTACTATTTTATTCTGTATTCCTGGCACCATGAAAAACAAAAATATAAGAACAGAAACCTGGAATAGGTACAGTCCCAGTCTTCCAGGAGCTTATATTGTAGTAGAGGGGAGAGCCCAGGAACACAGAGCACAAGATCAAAAAAACAAAAAACAAAACAAAAACAAACAAACAAACAAACAAAACTCAAGCTGAGAAAAGCTATTTTTTCCTGAAAATGGTCAAGTGTTACTGTCTCCCCCAGTAGGAGAAGTCTTCCAGAGGCAACCCTGGATATTGTGTCTGAGAGCTATAGGCCTGATAACAGGTGAACACTGCCCCCTCCCACACACACACCCAAAGCCAGATTCAGGCCACACAATTTCTAAGAAATCTAGAAGTCGAAACAACTTAGAAAAAAATAAAAAAAACAATTTCCCTCCCATTGCAGACACAATGCCTGGAAGCAAAATCTGTCAGTGATTTCACTCCAGAAGAAATGGCCATCTGCTATTCTTCCCCACAATGTGAACACACACATACACCCACTCCTCTCTCTCTCTCTCTCTCTTTCTCACACACACACACACACACACAGTCATATACAGGTTTACTTATACATGCACACATTCACACACATATTCACACATATATGAATACTTACAGTACTTATACAAACACACATAGACACACACTCACACATATACAGGTTTACTTACACACACGCACACTCAACATTCACACACATACACATGCATGCATGCTCCCAGTGAAGACTTCTCATCAGAGGCTTAATTACTTGGTAATGGAAAGTAGCAGTTCCATAAGTCAAGTCTGAAGGGTGGAGCCCTTCCCATGCTTCTCACCTGACACTTCCTAAAGGAGCAGGGAGAACTACAACAGGCTCTAATGACGGTGGCACCACAGGGCTGAAACGTGAACTCACTGGGGCTCCCACTGGGGTCTTACACAGTCCAATGAATATCACCTCTTATTTCACCCAAGCTCAGAATCTATTCTGTGGAAGGCACAGGAGCCTAATGCCATGGAGACCAGAATACCATTTTCACTATAGATAAAGGTATTTGGGGGTTGTGGCATAGGTGAGAAGGCTGAATGACCTGGCTAGAACTCCCCTGAAATAAGCCGATGCCCCAGAAATGTAGGCCTCCTCTGCTAGACTTTCCACATAGTGGAAAGACAGCTGGGAATGTATGTTCTGCAGGTAAGCAGGCAAGAATCTGGGAAGTTCCTTCTTCCAGACTCACCAATCAGATCTGGTTCCCATTTAGAGGAATGAGAAAGTGATGGGGCTAGAAGCCAGGAGGACTTCTCCAAGGATATCCCTGGTTTGTTTTTGTTGTTGTGGTTGTTATCGTTGTTTTCTTCTTTGAGATAGAGTCTCGCTCTGTTGCCCAGGCTGAAGTGCAGTGTCATGATCTCGGCTCACTGCGACCTCCACCTCTCAGGTTCAAGCGATCCTCCTGTCTCAGCACCCCTAGTAGCTGGGATCACAGGCACACACCACCTTGCCCGACTAATTTTTGTATTTTTACTAGAGACAGGGTTTCACCAGGTTGGCCGGGCTGGTCTCAAACTCCTGACCTCAGGTGATCCACCCGCCTCGGCCTCCCAAAGTGCTGGGATTACAGACATGAGCCACCGCACCCAGTCGGATGTCTCTTTACATCAACATATGAAAAATGGGAAGCTAGTATGCTTAGCCACAGGTCCTTCAAGCACACTTTTCTACACTTCAGAGGACATAGCTGTCAGCCAGGGGGCCACACTCAGATAGTTCTGAGTGTGAGAGGCTTATGGGCTGAGAGAGACTCTCACAGGCATTTGAGGAGAGTGTTGTGGGTGGCTGCGTCCTCCCCATCTTTCTTCTCATTCCTCTTTCTTGAGCCTCTGGATTGTACTAGGATGTATTGAGATTGACAAACCTGAACATGTTTTGGTTTGAGGTTTGGCAAACTCTGTAACTCCAAAGTCTTCCACAAATGTTTTGTGTTCTGCAAAACCAAAAAACATTGGACAAGCACTTTCCCCCCTAATTTTTAAGCCCATGTGTTTTTAAAGGAAATACAATCCGTATGTTTTGGGTACATTTATATGCAACTCATCAACCGTGCTCCTCTGCATGAGTCACTTGATGTCTAAAATGCATGGGGAAGATCTTAGATTTAAAATTTTAAAATTAGAATTTTTTTTTTTACCACGGAAGGGCAATAGATGAGGTGCTGGATGGAAGGTGGTGAACTGGGTCCTGATTCTGGCGCAGAACCACAAGATCCCAGAAGATTTGCAAATAATTCTCTATATCCTCATCTATCAGTATTTCCCACCTGCAAAGTGGCATTAATAATTGTTGCCCTCATCAGATCCTGTGGGTCGTCAGTGAGAATTAAAGTGTGATTATCAGGTAATTTTGAGATATTTAAAGAGAAAAATACAAGGACCCCCTTACTTGCCTTAACAATTTATTTTAATCCAGTTTTCCAGAATGCTAAAGGACAAAAATGGCTTCTATCTTTAGTAATTCATCCTTGCCCCATCATGAGACACATGACTTCAATGTCATAGTTTCATCTGCTAGGGAAAGTCAGGCTGGCTTCCCATTGTCTACTAGGAAAACGCTTATTTACACAGAGATAGAAAGTTGATAATGAAGTCACGGGGAGTAGACTACGAAGACAAACTAAGAATATATAGTTTGTGTTACTTGGAAAAGCAAATGTTCTAGGTGACTTGAATAGTGTTTTTACACAGATTAAGAGGTAGGATTCTGCCTTTTAGAGTTGGGATTCTGTTCTCAATATCTGTTGAAGATAAGCCAAGTGTAAACTGTTAGCATGATAAAGCACAAAGCATTCAGGCTTTGAAGTCAGGCAGAGTCGGCTTTAATACCTGCTCCAGCTTTACTATGTGACAGTAGGAAAACTGCCCAACGTCTCTGAGCCTCAATTGCTTCATTTGTAAAATACGAGTTGTTTTCAAGATTAGAGAAAACATAATTAAAGGTCTGGAACACAGTAAGTTAACTGATAAGATTTCTGATAGTACTTAAAGTAGCCCTCAGATTTTGATGGAACATAATGAAGAATTCCCATGCTATCAGAAAAGAATAAATAAATAATGCAGGGAAATGAGCTAATGAGGATCCATAGTTCTGCTTTCCTGGAGCCCTTAGAGAGAATAGAGCTCATTAGGAAGGACACACACATAACTGTCCACCCTGAACAGTAAGACAGTCACCAGCCTTCAGGCCAGTAGAGGAATGAGGGCCTCAGTACTTGAACTGAGATGTCATCACAATTCCTAGCCAACAGCAAATTCTTCAAGATACAACAGTCTAATTCTCAAAGTTAAAGAGTGGCTCTATTTCCTACAACATAGATATAATGCTGGTCAACACTCGCTTATCTAGCCTACTTTTCTGTTATAAATCATGCCTCAGCACCTTCATTCTCATGATGCTCAGTCATGTTCCTGTGCAGGGGTCATGCTTTGTAGTCACAGGGCCTCCTTGATGTATCATAGACATGCCTGGCACACATCTGTCTTTGCACTCGCTGTTTCCACTGCCCCAGAGTACATAGCTGGCAGTTTCTTTTGCAACATTCATGGCATCTTATCAGAGACACCATCCCTATTCACCCTGTAAAAATGTCTCCACCTCTCACTCTACCTCTTAATCTGATTTATTTTTCTTCTTCGCATTTATCAACAATTGACCTACATATTTCTCGATGCCTTTGCAGTGCAGACAACAAATGGTCAAAGTACATTCAGATGGCAATTTCCAAGGAATGGGTGACTGCTCATAGGAAAGTACTTATTTAGAAATCAAATTCAACTTTAGAAAAATGAACAAAAACTCTGAAAAACACGGACTCAAATGGGAGAAAAAAAGCAAAGAAAATAAAATATTTCAAGCGCCAAGAATAAAATAAGCAAATACTAAATGCTATTGGAGATACAGAAGGAAGGAAAAAGAAAGAAGTAGTTTAATAACTAACACCAGTAGGCTGGAACCCTTAAGAGAGAGAGAAAGTCGTATCTAGAGCAGAAATTCTTAACTTTAAGACTTTTTTGAAAAAATGAAGAAAGGTATAGACCTCTCTCCAGGAAAAATGTACATCTATTCATCCAAACACAACCTTACCTACAATATCTGAAACTCCTGAAAAATCTATCCATGTACTCCAAGCTAAAGGTCTTAAAAGCCCTTGCATACCATGGCCTGCCTCCAGAAATAGCCTGTCATGAAAGTCCTGCCCCAAAGAATCACCACCAAGACAGGTCTAGGGGCTTCTCTACAAAAGGCCAGTTTCTATTTTTGATCTCCTTATCACTAACAAGGTCTTCAGTTAGCCCACAGTGCAGAACACCTTGGAAAAAAGGCAACAGGAAATGGCTTGCAAGCACATTCTGCTGACCTGGACATGTAAAATAAGCTAATGGGATGGAAGACAACGGGCCATCTGAAATGAAAGTAATAGGTATTCATTCCTCACTGGCTAAATTTTGAAAATGAGGGCCTCTGTCTTGTTATAAACAACAAATGATCGAAAGGAAAAAGCATTTGGCATGTAGTCCACATGCCTGAGTTCTACTGTGCTCTGCCACTAACTAGTAGTTGCTTGACCAAAAATATATTGCTCAATTTTATCATCCACAAGCTGGAAGTTTAAGTGATTTTTCCTTTTCTCAGTACATATAATTTTTTAAAATTCTGAGGTAAATACAATTTTATTCAAATCTAAATATATTTTAAACATACATACGTGTAGTAGAGAAGTGATTCATAAATCATTTTGTAAAGAAAATGATTGCCATAACTGATTTTTAGCATAAATCTGGATTCTAATATAATGCACTGCACATTTCACAAAATGTTTTTAAATAAAAGTTTTTGGTTGATTTGAAAACTCTTACAGAGAGAATACTGAAGATAACTCCTGGTAATCTGTCATTTGAATGTAAATAAATGCCCTCAAATTATGGGAAAAAATCTATTAAAATAGTCATTGCAAAGCCTACGCACTTTATGAGACAGATGTGTCACATTTGTGAATTCAATATTGTATATATAAGATGAAATTTTCTGATTGAATAATCTTAGATACAGCTGGTTTCCCGACCCATTTTGATTCTCTCCTAACTTTCCATAGGTAACAGCTTTTAATTTTACATAGGAGGAGTGAGAAAGAATTTAGAGAACAGAAAGAAGTATCATCCAGAGAAATGACACAGTCTGTAAGGACATTTATAGCAGGAGCAAATAGTCCTATAAACTTCAGCAATTCTTAAGAGATTCACTATATAATAACCTAGTTATAATGACTGAGACTAAGTCATCAAGAAAGGGGGGTTCTATAAACTCTCTTTTATAAAGCAGGAAGCATCTGATATATTTTGGAACTATTTCCCAGGAGAAAAGCAGTTACATTTTTTTTCACACTGTTTTAGCTCTTAAGGGAGTAATTTTCTGAAAAAAATGTTATTTGTCTACAACTCCTTGTTTCCTGGTAATGCGAAATAGATGAGATATCACTGCAGGTGCTGAAGCCACCTACAAATACATATCAGAGAAAAAATGGCAATCTTTTAATGATAATAAATTACCATAAAACTTGTTTTAAGTGACTCAGTTACTAAATATGATACAGGGAAGAACACAGCATGAGGGATCTGATGTGGTGATTTAGGCTATGCAACAAAGAATTTGATTCTTATGTTAGCTATCCATTTCTCTTTGCTGAAGTGTACACAGTGGCGGAGCATACAGGTGTTTTCTAAAAGGCAGGAACCATCAGCCATCAGCAGGATGTGAAGGAAGTAATGTCACATAGAAAAGAAGTGCCTCTTCCCCGGTGATTCTTACCTGTTTCTCCCAGAATCTCTGAATCCTTTAGCAAAAGGGTTTCGGTCAATTTTTAATCTGGTAATCTAGAAACAAACAAATAAGTATGAATTGCTTTTATATTAACTGATTTCTTTTTTAGTACTCCTAGAAAATTACAAAAATCACTTTTTTAATAACAGCTGTTGCTTTTACTTAATTTCCTTTCAGCTTGAGATTTAATTTGAAGCTGGATATAGAACTTGGCCTGGCACACAGATGTCTGACCCACCTGACTCACTTCTCTATAAAAACTAAAGTTTGCCCAGTATGTGACTCTATAAACTCTCTTCTACTCACCTTCCTTGCCCCAGAGTGGTGATAAATCACTTGCCTAGACAGATATTGAAATGGAAAACTGGTCAATGGTCATATCCATAGTACATGACACACAGGAGGCACTTAAAAAATGCTTGTTGAATGAATCGGTAAACAAATTATGTGCAAGTGAGTTAATAATTAATAATGGACTCAGTCAATTCAGTTAGGTGCAATCAGACCACCAGACAATCTGCCTCAGCCTGAAAGACCCCAAAACTTGACTGCATTTGCCATTTCACTGAAGGCATGCCTTTCCTACCACTAGAAATTATTCATTTAATGACCTGAAATGTTCATGTAAAAGACAGAAAAAGCAGATTTTTTCCGGGTCTTAGCCAAAGGAAAATCCACAATGTGAGACTGAACGGGGCAGGATGCAGTACATGTCATCCAGTCTCCAAGAATCACAAGCAAATCAGAAATAAAGAGCCAGTTTCATAAGGCTGACCAACCTAGCACATCCAATTGTGTCACCAGCTTGGTCCTCAGGGGACATGTGGTTCAACCTCCACTTAACGCATAAGTCCCCATCCATTGCATCCTATCTTAGTTCTGGCAACCCCTGCCATGGTTGTATACATTGCCCTCATGCCTGTAGACTAGAACAAGCCTGAACAACATATTCCATATGCACTCTAGTGTTTCCACTTTCAGTCTTGGTACCTTTGTGTCTGCACCAATTGTTAATGACTCACTACATTCGAGCAATGGAGACTTAGGGATAGGTGCTAGGGAGCTCAGGAAAGAAGGAAGGCACTCTCAGTGCAAGGTGATTCTAGAAATAAGGGAATCTCATTATTTAAGATCATCTTCATATTTTTGATAATTGCAGAACTCATCACCAAGACAGCTCAAGTTGTTTCCTACATTGCAAATCTTTCCTAGTTCTCTTTCACCTCATTTTATCAGAGTGGAATTTCCCAAGACCGCAGTCTTTAAAGGTCTTTTAAAGCAATGTGAGATTCTGACGAACAGACTCTGACTTGAAAGAGTCTTCAAGGCTTCAAAGTTATTTTTCTCCCTAAATATTCCTTGCCTTTAAAATTGCACACTAATTATGCAGCACTAATAATGTAGCAAAGCAATTTTGCATGTATTTTATAGACCAGAGCAGGACCCTAAAGGTTTGACTTTCTAAAGTTGAGTGTCTGCCATATGAATACTGTATTGAGTTTAAAGAGTGTCACTGCTTTTCTGTGTTGACTTAAAATCAGTTCTTTCTTCCTCCATAATCCACAGCAATAAACCATGCACCATATTTTCTTTTCAAGTTTGGGTTATAATATTTTATTTTCTCTTTCAAGTTGGTTTATCCTGTCCAACTCATTTATGATAGGGATTTCTGACACATGACTGTGATGCCATGTTTTGGGGGTCTCCACAGACCCCTGTAAATATAACAGCACTCAACTTCATGGGCCTGGGAGAAATGGTTGAAAATATATTTCCCACAGCTCATTGGATCCCAGGTCAATGGGTATGCATGGAAATTTAATAGCAAATGCCTCAAATGTTAGAAAAAACAGTATCTGTGCACTTGTTTTAAAGCTTTTAATGTGAGAATTAGAGAGCTTTATGAAGAGCATGGTTGTGCCACTTATCATTTATCATCAAGTGCCTTCTGTGTGCAAAGCAGTGTGACAAGCAACACAGGTGACAGAGTGGTGTACAGCCAGTGTATAGCTATGTGTCATCCATTCTTCCTCAAGGAGCTTATAATCTAGAAGAAAGAAGCAGACGTGCACTAACAATTACAATATAAAAAAGAAGGTCATAAAGTTCACAATAAAGGCAAAGTAGCCTGAGAGCTTAGACGAAGTAGGAATTACTCCATGTTGAAGGGCTCTGGGGTTTCATGTTAGAGACAGCATGTGAGCCAGGCCTTGAAAGATGTGTAGGATTTTAATGAAAACACAAGAGAAGGAAAAGGAACAAAGGAAGCATTTCTTAAGAAAGGTACTCTGTAACACAGGATATGATCAGACACTTCTCAAAAGAAGACATGTATGTGGCCAACAACCACATGAAAAAAAATTCAACATCACTGATCATTAGAGAAATGCAAGTCAACACAATGAGATGCCATCTCACGCCAGTCAGAAATGGTGATTATTAAAAAGTCAAGAGGCCAATCATGGTGGCTCACGCCTGTAATCCTCGTACTTTGGGAGGCTGAGGCAGGTGGATTGCCTGAGCTCAGGAGTTTGAGACCAGCCTGGGAAACATACTGAAACCCCATCTCTACTTTAAAATACAAAAAATTAGCTAGGCATGGTGGCGTGCACCTGTAGTCCCAGCTACTTGGGAGGCTGGGGTGGGAGAATTGCTTGAACCCAGGAGGTAGGGGCTATAGTGAGCTGAGATTGCACCACTGCACTCCAGCCTGGATGACAGCATGAGACTCTGTCTCCAAAAAAAAAGAATAAAGAAATAAACAATAAAAATAAATAAAAATCAAGAAACAACAGATGCTGGCAAGGCTGTGGAGAAATAGGAACACTTTTCACTGTCAGTGGAAATACAAAAGTTCAATCATTGTGGAAGACAGTGTGGCGATTCCTCAAATACCTAGAACCAGAATAAATAGAAATCATTCTATTATAAAGATATATGCATGTGTATGTTCACTGTAGCACTATTCACAATAACAAAGACGTGGAATCAATCAAAATGTCCATCAATAATAGACCGGATAAAGAAAATGTAATACATATACATCCTGGAATACTACACAGCCATAAAAAGGAATGAGATCATGTCCTTGGAAGGAACATGGATGGAGCTGGAAGTCAATATCCTAAGCAAATGAACACAGGAACAGAAAACCAAACACCACATGTTCTCTCTTATAAGTGGGAGCTGAATGATGAGAACACATAGACACAGGGAAGGGAACAATACACACTGAGGCCTGTTAGGGAGTGGAAGAGGAAGAGCATCAGGATAAATAGCTAATACATGTGGTGCTTACTACCTAGGTGATGGGTTGATAGGTACAGCAAACTACCATGGCACACGTTTAGCTATGAAACAAACCTGCACATCCTGCATATGTATCCTGGAACTTAAAATCAAATTTAATTTAAAGTTTTTTTAAAGAAAGGCCCTATGGAAGCATGAATATCAAAGTGGGAAAGAATGACACATATTCCAGAAACTTTAGCCCATGTCATCATCTCTTGACTGAACTATTCTATGTGGCATTAGAACTGAACTTCTTTCTTCCATTCTCATCCCTGTACAACCTCTTCCCTACCCAGCACCCCAATTGGTCTTTGTTAACATGTAACTGGACCATGTCATTCTGTTTAGTGGCCACTGCCACTCAGAATTTAATTCAAATTCCTTGCCCAGCCTTGCAGAGCCAGCAGGCCCTTACTCTGGCCTGCCTCTCCAACCCATTCACACTCCCTTGCCTTGATCCACAGGCTCAGGGCAGACTGAGCAACTCAGCCAGACTGAGATGCTCCCAGTGCTGGACTGTGCCAAGCCCTTTCTGTGTTCAGACTACTCACATTTGCACTCAGACTACTCAGATTTGAAATGCGCATTTCTCTACTTTGCACATACCTGACTCCTCGTCCTAAGTCTCAGTCAAAATGTTATCTCCTGAGAGAGATCTCTGATCATCTCTCCAAAATAGGATAATTCTGCTACTCTTCTTAACTGCACCCTTTTAAATTCCATCTTTGCTCTTAGCCCAATTGGTAATTACACATGCATTTTTGTATTTATATGTTTATTAAATGTAACTCCTCCTGGACCACAGGTAGGAACCATGTCTATTTTGTACACCATTTAATTAAGCAGAATCTAGTGTGACATGCTCAATGAATATTTATTCAATGAGCGAGTGAATGAGTAAATGATGATTTGAGAGCTAGGGATCAAGAATCCCAAAACCATGATAAGTTTTAGAGAATGTAGACCAAACAATGCTCTTGATTCTATTTGCTTTCACTAGAGGCATTAGAGACAAAAATCCTATACTAAGAGAACAAGGTCTATTAGTACTACCTCCTGTGTGACTAAAACAAGTCTACTAATCTACATGTCCAAACTTTGCCCAATGATAATGAGAAGACAAGGAAAATACAGAGGTTGTAAAAGCATTTTACTTTACAGATTTTATTTCCATAACCTTATACTAATTTGTATAGTTTGAATTATAGAACACTGGGGCACATAAGGGGGTGGTTGCCGACTTGCCACCATTAATGTTAATCATTGTCACAGATTTCTTGCCTAGTAACATGGAGGCAGTTAATAAATGAGGTATACTTCACAGTGCACCAGGCAGACATAAATAGCACAACCTGAAAAGGAAATGAAACTTGAATATCCTGAGTATGGTTTTACAGTACCAAGGCTGAAAGGGCCTTCTCTTATTAACACTCTACGTTATTTTTATTTCATACTATATTGCTTGAAAGGTTTTCCATAGGGGGGAAAACAAAACAAAACAAAAAACCTTAGCCCATATGAAAAAAATTCCACACTGATTTGAGCCAGCAAAACGGCTCTCTAGTTTAGACCATAATGAGGGGCTCAGAAATCCTATTGGATTTGCTCGCACAAACCTGGATGTGGTTTCCGACTTCCTATCTGGTTCATGTAGCCAATTCTCATCAAGAAATAAGACTGTGTTACCTGGGGAGAACAAGGCCATGTCTTTTTGAAATCTAGTTTCCTGTTTGAAAACAAAAATCAACGTTCAGCATTCTTTTTCCCTTAGAGAAGACAAAGGCTTTGCAATGGAAATTTCTTGCTAATTCTGTGAGGATGTGTTGGCGTCAGATTCTTCTATGAAAAAGCATGAAGTGTTGAGTCACCTTTATTCCCACATCTACCACTTTATTCCCCATGAAGAGATTCTGGGCATGCTGCACCTTTCTCTCTGCCACAGGTCTGCCAAATTGGCACATAGAGAGCAAATAATAGTAATAATAACTTCAGTATGCTAGCAGCCCTAAGAGTCTATCGGTCAGTAAGCAAGGATGGAAGGAAGGAATGGAAAATGGGGAAAGAAAAGCATAACATATTCCATGAAAATAGAAAAGCTCTCTTCACTACTACTTACATCCAAAGAAAAAGAACCCCAGATATATAAAGGAACCAGTGATAGAGTCGTGTCGGCTAATCATTCATTCAGTTTCCTTTCAGTCATTTGCCAACCACATATATTCAGTGCTATGCAATATAGGTCAGACACAAATATCTTAGAATTATGGAGATGTGCTTCAGAATTTTTTAGGCCAATTCTAATCCCCCTCCCATCATTTGAGGAATCAACATTACATCCCAATTTTTCATTCTACCAAATGGAGATAGTTAACACCTATCTACTCTCTCCTGTCTCATAATTTCATAAAATAGTGACATTTTTATATCTAAAAAGTAGGAAAGACAAAATAAACTAAAGTCTATTAAATTGAGAGTCTACATTCATAAAAGTCTCTATATTTGTATATTTTTCTCATTTTTCAGTGGACCATAAAACCTTCTCCATAGACTAGTACTGATTCAGACCAAATCATCAATTTGTAAATGAGAATACTAAGGTAGAGTGATTTGTCAAAAGTAGTACCATCTGTCAACTGCAGAGTTGGGTCTAGAACTCAAGTCTCCTAACTCCCAACTTCAGGTTTTCTACATCATACTCTTTATTTGTAAAAGGTACAACTTTTGTTCTTAAAAAGCTCAAAATATCAAGAGGAAGAGTGGGGATGCACGCCAAAGTTACAATGTGATGAGGTCGTGAGAGAGTGCAGCCCCCTAACAGTTCTAACTGGGGAGAGCTCATTTGCAGCTGAAAAAAAGGAAGGAAGTGGTAGGGGATGGTATTTTCACTGAATTTTTGAAGAGTAGAAGGAATCAAGACAGATAAAAATGAAAGTGAAGGGCATTCCCAGAAAAGAAAAAGGGACATACAAAGGCAAGGATGCAACAAAGTTCAGGCAACAGTAAAAATCTGACCAGATTGCAACTCTCTGTGAGGATGTGTGAGGAGGAATAACAGAAATTGAGCCTAGAAATGTAGTTGGTTTTTAGCTACAGAGGACACTATCGGAAAGGCTCGGGGTCCAGGACTTGACTCCCTAGGCACTGAGGAGTCATTGACAATTTTTGGCATAGAAATGGTGCAATTATCGCTGTGCTTTACAATGATGTATAGGATGTCTTGTGAGACATTAAGCTTGCAGTCCAGGTGACCTAACTGGAAGCTATCATAAGAACCCAAGGTCGGGGCAAGGCAGGAACAGAACAAGGGCAAAATCAATTAGATTAGAAAGAAGAAAATATTCTATCAGTAGAAGCAAAATACATTAGTGGCAGACTGGATGTTGTGACAGCCAGGTGTTCAACCTAGGTGACAAGATGGAAGTTAGCAGGAACACGGTGTTTAACAACGGAAGGCTCACACTCGTAATCCCAACATTTTGGGAGGCCGAGGTGGGAGAATCGCTTGAGCCCAGGAGTTCAAGACTAGCGTGGGCAACAAAATGAGATCCCATCTCTAAAAAAAAAAATCAAAATAATTAGATGTGCATGGTGATACCCGCCTGTGGTCCCAGCTACACAGAAAGCTGACGCAGGAGGACGGCTTGATCCCAGGAGGCCAGGGCTGCAGTGAGCCATGTTCACACCACTGCACTCCAGCCTGGGTTGACAGAGCGAGACCCTATCCCAAAAAACAAACAAACAAAAAATAAAAACAGCAAGAGAACTGAAAAGAGTCACAAATAAACAGTATATTGGGGAATATCTTATTTACAAAACACCATGTTCATACCTTTCAAGTGTAGACTTATTAAAAATGTATTGGTATAGATTATCTGGTGAATAAAAACAATTTTCAGACATGAACATTGTAATAATTTTCAGTAGCTGAAAATCGTGTTGATTGTATTGGTTTGAGAACAATTGCTCCCAATCCTCATTAAAAATCATGCAGAAAAAAAGAGGGATAAATTAGAATTCCTGAGCTAGCAGGGACCTTATAAAGCACAGGCCAATTCCTCATTTTCTAAGAGAAGAAACTGAAGTGTGATGGTTGTAAAAAAAAAACACAACTTGCTCAGAGCAACGTGTGTAGCTAGTAGAAAATTTAAGACTAAAACCCAGGTCTCCGAATGTCTAGTTCATTGCTGTCTGTGAAGCAGGACACTGCTTTTCATTAGAAAGTCAGGGTAATGTTCCATTTCCATTACATTCCCTCTATTGTCTTTTCTTCAGTGTTTCCCCAAACAAGTTCCTGAGAACACTAAGGACCTACCACTAAATTTTTTTCTCTTTACTGTTTCACAGGCCTACTAATCATTTCCTTAAAAAGAAATAGATGAAGTAAATAATTTTGCCGTATTGATTGTTCTCATTCCAGAAGGTTATGAAGAATAAAAACACAGTCATAGGTGAAAATAGCTCGCAAAAGAGAAAAATTTATGCTACCTGGCATCTTCAGAACAAGTCTGAAAAGTATAGTTAGGTAACAGCTCTGACCTACAGGATGCAAACTTCAGGATCCCTGGGGGAAAGACTCAAGGTTATTTTGTATTACTAGAAGTTACTGTATTATATTAAATCATATCTGCACAGCCAAAGGGAATGTTAAATAAGCATGCTTGTTGATTTATCCAGGGATTAGAGGCTTGTTAAACAGGCAAAAGCTGTCATCTTGATCCCAAATGGGCAGAATTGAGTATGACGCATCTATTTTGAATGTCAGCACATCATGAATTCAACAATATGACATGACCACAGAGAGATCAAAGTAGTTACCTATGGATTATAATTCCTTTGAGAGCCATTGCAGCTCCTCCAATTTCCAACAATGCACTTTTTCCTTAATAAGCAATTTATTCTTTAAAATTGCTTCTATGCCCCACTTTTCATGCCTGTTCAGACCCAGCCAAGGAGCAATGTAGGCTGACTACTATTAATTAGATGTCAGGTTTGTATCTGTGAATTTACACACGTTCCCTTATGTAGTCCTCATAGCTCTATGAGGTAGGTGCATTTTCAAGACCGGAAACACAAGTTGAAAGGAATTAATGCCACACAGTGTCAATGAAAGGATCAGAAATCAAACCTAGTTTATCTGCTGCCAAATTTCATGATCTTAACCATGGTATCCTGCTCCCACTTCAGCCCAGATGTAAACAAAATATTTCTATGATAGAATGTACTCATGTGCTAGAACACTATCTGTGAAAGAAGGTAGAGGATGTGAAGAGGCTGTCAGAAATCCATGCTTGGTCCTCTTTCATTGCCAAAGTGAGTTGTAGCTTTCTAGTTTCAACTTGGGTTACAATACTGGCTCTCCTGGTCTCTATAACTGATCTCAATAAGGCAGTAGAATGTTTGTTCTTCAGTGTTCTACAAAGTAAATCCTGATGTTGAAATATTTATTGTGACATCACTGCCTTCATCAGAAACTAACTATTTTAAATGGTGGCTGGAGTACTCTTAGAAAAGTCTAATCAGTTATCCAGAGAATTCAGACTCTTACTCCCCCTCTTCTGAGCCAGAACTAATCCCAAAGTTCTGGTTGCTCCAAAGTCCATGTCTATATTGATGCTATATCTTGTATCGGAGCTTGAAAAATCTTAATTATTACAGTTTTCTGTACGGATCCTCCATGGCTTCTGCATTTTTACTATCTAAGGAATTTGAGACAGTTTAATAGTTTCTTAAATAGCACCCAAACCAAACTAAAGCTCTTCTTCTATTTTTGATGAAATGTAGCATTCACTAGGAAAATCTGAAGTTGGAAACACTTTACAGCTGCTGAGAAGTCTAACACTGTATAGTACTTAACATTTAGTGGACTAAGGATTATTGTATGTCAAATTCCTCTGAAAGTAAATAATACCTAAGGAATCTTACGCAGAAGGACCATGAAAGATAGAAATACCCTTTTTATCTGAGTCAATACTTACATAATTCACCTTCAGCTGCCTGGCACATAATAATCACTTGATAAAGAATTAGCAAATGAATGCTTTTCTATATATTGCTTTCACTATTAGAGCACGAAGCAGAGTATCCAACACAAAAGGTATTGAGTATAACAGTGTACACTCACTTTGCTTCCATAGGCCCCAAATAAAAGTAAGCACAGTTTCAAGCAAAATAAACAAAAAAATTCTTTGTTTTGGAAAGGTTCACTGCAGAGTCTTTGTAATTACATATTTTGACAAATAATTAAATATCATCCAATTAATAAAAATGGCATTCTTATGCAACTTTTAGGGAGTTGTGTAAAGTGAGACCACTTATAAGTCCACCTAGCCACCTTCCTCCAAAAAAAATATATAAAAACAAAAACAAAAAACATGTTTAGAATACCCACAGTAATTCTAGACTTGACTTCTCCTTCCCCCTCTCCTACACATATTTCTCCTGCATTCTTCTGGCTAGTGTGTGTGTGTGTGTGTGTGTGTGTGTACATCAGAAAAGTGTCAACTCTTCCAGGAAAACTTACCTTATTCCACAAACCAAGAAACATTCTGCCTACATCTCTGTTATTGAGTTAATTCATTTTCCTATCATTATGTATTTACACGTCTTTCATTCAACAAAAATTCTTCTTTTCTTGAACAAAAAATACATCTTAATCAGCTCTATTTCTCTGTTAAACTTGGAACATAGTATGTTCTCAATAAATATTTATGGAATGAATGAATGTATTACAGATATAAACTTACAGATCTTATGATGTGGCTGGTGGTCACACAGAAGTAAATTTAATCTGAAAGTGTAAGTGGAAGTGGTGAGTCTTAAATAGACCCACAATAGCTTGATGACTTTGATGTAGCCTGGTGGAAGGATACACAGAAAATTGTGTATAAGAGAGAAGGCATGACTCAAACCTCAGTACTTGCAAAGGAATTCCAAATGATGAGGATCATTTGCCAGGATGTAGTAGAGATCATGAACACAGGTGCAAGTACAGAGAGACATAAAAATAATTTAATAGGTTTGGTCTTCTCAGTCAAGATCTTGTCTCTGATCTAAACCTAGATGGTGTAAGCTGTTACTAGGCACTACCATATTGTTATCACCAATGCCTTGTGTGTACTGAAAAACTCTTTTCTCTCATACTAACTCTTCAGTGCCATGCAGGACTAAGCATTTCTTGCCTTAAAAAGAGATGTAGCAGAAGACTCTCAAGGGCCACCTCTTACCTGCTGGTTCTGATAGGCTGTAACTGTGGTGAACACAGTCTCAGGAAAGTTGAACGTTTTCACTCCATCCCCAACAGGAACAGGCTTAGTGGGTGAAAGGTCGCTGCTGAAGTCTTTGCGAATCACATGAACTCGAGGCTGGTATTTGTGCATAGAGTGCAGAATGATCTGAAATAAAAAGGGGACTTGTACCAGGCTTGGCTTTAAGGAACCCACATTTTGCTCTCATGCAAAATACATCACTAAGTAGAAGCACTAGGAAAAGGACAGAGTGGAGGTGAGATGTACAGAAAACTAGAAATCAGTATACTTGCCAGGAAGAACTAAGCGATTAAATAGCATTACATGGAACCAAATAGCAGGACATCCTTATCATGGATGGTAAAAGTAATATGTTTGCTTCAATTGGATAATGCCGAATGACTTCTCTAGTACCAATGGACAACATATCACTAAAAGGTCTCAGAACCTCTGCCATGTGACTAGTTATTCCCTCCAGCTTCAAATTTTCAGCATGTATTCATGCTGTCTTTAAATTTCTACATTCTATTATTTGCATTCATTATTGAATATGTGAACATTATTTTGTTATGTGAGAGTGAATGGTAGATATGGGTTTTCACTCTTTCAGAAAATTGTTATTTCCTTGTAGATGGAAGCAATGGTTTTAACTTATTCAATCTTCCCATAGCACCCAGTATGGGTCCTGCCATTCAGTGAAAATTCAATATATGTTTCACTGCCAAAGATATATTAATAGTATCACATGCTCCAGTTATACCTGGAAAACCTTAAGATTTAGTCTTCCCTATAAAAAAAAAATTCTTGACAAATTAGTTGAAACTGTCATTCACTTGTTTCTCTTGTTTTATGGCCTTTGGGTTATTCTACTGAATGTTGTGATTTCTTTTACCACTGGTTAATTTGTCTTGTTTTTCTGTCTTGCCTCCTCGACTAGACTGTAAGCCTCTGGAGCACAAGGACTTTGTCTGGTAAACACAACTTGATGTATAACAGATGTTTGCTAAATGTTAGATTTGTAATAAATGGAATTTAACTGGAAAAAAAAAAACACTTTTATGCTTACTTACTTAAAATGACTTAAAGTGGCACAGAGATTCCTTATTTTACCTGTTTGAAAAAGACAGGGGCTAGCCAGCTCTAAAACAAACAGGGGAAGAGAGAAAGAAAGGGGAGACAGGATTCTTTGACTCACATGTCCTTGATCATCCAATTCATTGTTGGTGAGCTTGAGTTTGTCAAAACTGACCACCTGTCTCATCCAGGTGTCTCCAGAAGCCAGAGAATCGGGGTGTATATAAACTCTTGGGGGCACAGGGGAATCAGCATTGCCAGCCACCATCCACTTGGAGCTATGATACACATATCTGAGATAAAGAGAAAGAGAGGAAAATTCAGAGACAGAGGCAGAGAAGGGACAGAGGTCCAGGAAACAAGTTGAGACAGGGGAAAGGAGAGAAAAACAAAGAGATTACAGGAATGGAGAAGTAATGGGAAAGAAACAGAGAATCAAAGGAGGAAAAGAGAAGGGCAGATAAGCAGGGAAACGAAATAGAGATAGAAATGGACAAAAAGATGGAGTGGGGAGGGCAGAGAAGTGTTGTGGTTAATGATCAAATCTACAGCCGTCGCAAGGAAAACATTCTCACAGCCCTCTTCCTTTCTTCCCTCTCTCCATGCCATGCACCCCTGTGTGCACACAGGCATCCTGAACTCACATGTCTAGCTATAGAAAAGGCATTTTACTGCAACCTTTCACCTTTCAAATGCAAACCATATAATCCCTTGGCCATTTGTTCAGGATTTTGTTCCTTATTAAAAACATCTTCCATATTGTCCTATAAAATGCAGCCATGTGCAGAGCCCTTCCAAGTCTCTCACTGGTTAACCATTTCCTTGCTAAGAATCTGGACTTTGAGGAATTTCTACGACGGGCCTTTGCCTCACTGCAACCTTTTCAGAAACACCACCAAATACTCGCAGTTCACATTTTCTTTGATGAACCTGTTTTGAACATCATCTTCTACACTATTTTCCCACAAAGTCACTGGAAACAAGACGTTTGGTAGCAAAGGAAGTCAGTTTTCCCAACTTTGCCAATTTTCTCGTAGTTCAGAAGAAACATCTTCATGGATCTGGCACTTTCCTGCTTCTCAGTTCTAAAGGACCACATGGGACCTGGACCCTGAGAAATAGAGGCACCCAGTCCAAATCACAGCTCCCAAGATTCCCTAAAACAAGCTGGAAGCATCTTTTCTCCTAAGTGCTGAAAGTCAGACCGTGTCTCTCTCAGCCAGCTCTCTCCCTGCTTGCCATACTAGTCCTGGCCTTTTTCATCAACACTTGCCTCCCTATTCATTGGTTTAGGGCCAAGTTCTTAGACTTTAGATATTTCAAAAATGAGTAATGATTTACTGATTTGAGTGAGGCCTCAAGAGAACAAATAAGCCACAACTTTTTTTTCTGGCAAGAACTATGTATAAGCCATCCAAGAGACATGGAGATTACATTGGCTTTTAATCAGTTTGAGGGAAAATTACTTAACAATCTCACTCACAACCCATATCAATGAATAATAATTCTCCCTAAGTAGATATTCTTCCTGAAATTTTACCCAGTTCTCCTGTTCTTCCTCTCCATCATCTATGGGGTAATCCATCAAATATACATTTTAATATGCTTTATTGTTCCACCTCTCCTTCCTCTTTCCAAAATAAATCACCCCAATTTATTTAGCATTTCACAAACCAAATTATTCAATATGTTAATCACTTCCAATATTAATTAAATTAAATTTAGACTTAAGATCCACTTGATTTTTGCTACCTTGGGAGACACTATACAGTCCCATTCTATCCAGAGACATAGCAGGGAATCCCAGGTCAAAGTTAACACTTTTTCCACCTGGTGCTCTGCCACAGGCCATTGACAGAGTCTCCATTCCTTGTTCCCTGTACAGTATGCATTGTTAAAATATTTCCTCTAAGGAGTTTGAAGAACTGTCTTGGAATGCTGGTGATACCCACATTTCCACATCCCAGTTATTGTTACCTGTATCTCTTATTGTCCACAGGCACAATATCCATTGCTATGTAGTACTGCTGATGTGGATCTAGGCCAGTGATTTTCACTCTCATGGCAGGAAACATCCTCCTATATAGATGAATAAAACAGAAAGCTCAGAAATCAGAATGGGAGAAGTAGCAGGGGTAAAAGCTAAAACAATGTTTTTTGTTTTTGTTGTTGTTGTTGTTGTTGCTGTTTTTTGATATGGAGTCTCGCTCTGTCACCCAGGCTGGAGTGCAGTGGCACAATCTTGGCTCACTGCAACCTCCACCTCCCGGGTTCAAGGGATTCTTCTGCCTTAGCTTCCCGAGTAGCTGGGACTACAGGCATGAGCCACCATGCTCAGCTAATTTGTGTGTGTGTATGTGTATGTTTAGTAGAGACGGGGTTTCACCATATTGGTCAGGCTGGTGTCAAACTCCTGACCTCGTGATCTGCCCGCCTCGGCCTCCCAAAGTGCTGAGATTACAGGTGTGAGCCAAACAATGTATTCTTATTAGATACTCTAAGCACATCAAATTCTAATGTCCTCTAATTCTCAAAGTTGGCCAATTTTTTTCACCTTGGAAATTATCACTACAAAATATACTGGAGACTTATACTACTGAACTAGTATCTCTTCTTAACTTAAATTGACCTATTTGATGATTCATACTCTCCAAGGGTTCAACCCTGCTTTGTATTTTTAGTTAATCTTTGTTGTGATATACATGTATACATAGGCATGTGTGTGGATGTGTGTAGCCAGACATACATTTCCTATTAGCTATAATATTTTCTTTTTTATATATACTTTAAGTTCTAGGGTACATGTGCACAACGTGCAGGTTTGTTACATATGTATACTTGTGCCATGTTGGTGTGCTACACCCATCAACTCGTCAGCACCCATCAACTCATCATTTGCATCAGGTATAGCTATAATCTTTTTAAAGGTTAGTACAGCAACTTACACTCTTCTTATAATCCAAAGAGCTTTTCAGTTTATTGCAAGTTACCATAAAATATTTTCAACTGAGTTTATTTGAAAATGACCACTCTAAAAATAGTCTCTCAAGTAAAAAAGAAAAAAGGAAGGTGTGACCAGTCTCCAAACAAAGAACCACCAAGATTTTTTAATGTGTAAAACTGTAGAAAATTTTCTGCAAGTTCTCAGGCTGTCAACGTGTGTGTCAGAAGAAGGACCCTGTGGAATTGGAAGCAAATACCAAATGAATTCTCGTGGCCTCTGGGCAATACCTTGTTTCTACCACAATGGCTTGTTAAACTTGCCAAAGCAAGTGAGGTCAGGATATAGCACTTTACAACTTCTCTCATAATTGAAGAGAGGAGGAGACAGAGCAGCCCAAAAGAGGTATTGAGTTTCAATAAGTCTAGAATAAAGTTCACCATTCTTCTTTAACCATAAGAAAGAAGAAAAACATCACGCTCAAGCTCTTTTGTATCAAGCCGGACATAAAAAGTCCTCAGTTCAAAAATTTGGATTGACCTGAATGTGCTCGAGGCTACTTGTATGCAAAATGTTGCATTAAGCTTAACCATCTGGGGCTAGTTAGTCAAGCTGGGCAGAGCACAGTGCTAATGAGGTCAAGGTCACAGGCTTGATCCACATATGGCCTAATTGGCTTTGCTCCATTTCATGGCCATAGACTATACCCTGACCTCAGACAGCCATCTTGCAAATAGGTACTGGTTGGTCACAGGAGAAGCTCTCTGTGCTAGTTACACACTCACTACTCATCCAGGAAAAGCAACCCAAAAGGCTAATATCCCCTGGCAGTAGGTCAGTGACATCATAATCATATCTGAGGGAAAGCACAAGAAGGATCACAGTCCTGTAATAGAGATGGTGGCTAATTGTTATATAGTTACAAAATTAATATGTAACTATTTCATCTTTCTCACCTTATTACTCTTCAGAAGCTTCTATGGGTATATCATTTTAAAAAGATCATTTCTCCCCCTACCCTCACAATTTTTATTTAAAAGCCTCATACTTTTGTCTTATGGTGGGCTAATGAAATTTGATGATGGGATACTCATATTGACTAAATCTAACATTCACTATAGGTTAGGCACTTTAATTTGCATTAATTAATTCCAAAAATTTGGCAACCTTAATCTATACATTTAAATACAGATAAGTAATTCCCTTCTTAATAACACAGATTTATAGCTTCCCTCTATATGTAAATGTTTGGAGGGCATCTTGCCAGAGATAGGGCAAAAGTCCTCTCACTTATTACCTGAGATAAGAAAATATGGTTTCCCCCCGTCACCTAGAGAGGCTGTATTACATGAAAAAGAGAGACTTCTTTTCTTCATAACTTTACAAAGAAAGATGTTAGATTTTTAAATTCAGTATCTGTTTTGTCTGGAACAGTTATATGACCTTCAATGGAGAAGCTACCCATCTCTTTCCAGTATCCAGCTTCTAAAATGAATGAACTATGTGACTTTGGATAAGTCATTTAACCCCATCACCTATAAAACAAAGGAAATCGACTAGATAATCTCCATGGTGCCCCCCCCCCCCCGCTTTAAAATTCTGTGACTACCTTTGAATTCTCTTCTTAAAATCTTTGCAAGTCTTTTTTTTCTTTTTGTCACATTTTAGCATAGAATATCAAGTGAAGTCACAACATTCTAAAGGAAAGTTAATCTTTCATGTTTTATAAAAAGAGATGTGTTTAGTTTTAATTTTATGGCTAAATTTAGGACAGTTCTTTTGTCTTCTAAACCCATTAATCCTTGCAAGCACCTCTGTCCATGGTGCTGATTATGCAGGTTGGGTTGGTACACTCAAAGACTAAGGGCTCTATAGACTTCAGTAGCTCTGAATCAATAGGATCACAGTTCGGGGTGTGGGAGGAGGTAGATGTTGACGAAGATCATCTAAGTGAGAAAAAGGAGAGAAAGCCATATATAACTAACATAACTAAGAAGATGGAGTTTGGAATTAAAATGGAAAATAATACTGACAATACTGTACAGGAAGAAAAATGAGTGAGAAGCAAGAAATCAACCAGGAGAATGAGAAGGAATGAAGAAAATTCACAGAAGAGAAAGCCTTATTTGTATGATTCTGAGTTGTTTCAGAATTACCTGAAAAGAATTAGATGTAGTAGGGCCGGGCGCGGTGGCTCAAGCCTGTAATCCCAGCACTTTGGGAGGCCGAGGTGGGTGGATCACGAGGTCAGGAGATCGAGACCATCCTGGCTAACATGGTGAAACCCCGTCTCTACTACAAATACAAAAAACTAGCCGGGCGTGGTGGCGGGCGCCTGTAGTCCCAGCTACTTGGAGGCTGAGGCGGGAGAATGGCGTGAACCCAGGAGGCGGAGCTTGCAGTGAGCCAAGATCGCGCCACTGCACTCCAGCCTGGGTGACACAGTGAGACTCCGTCTCAAAAAAAAAAAAAAAAAAAAAAAAAGAATTAGATGTAGTAACAACAGTTGAGACAACTGAATGCATTGATGTAGTTTCTAAACTTAAACACATGATTTCAATTATTACTAAAGAAAAAACTATGTGTCTGTCTTGGGGAATATGTAGAGTATCCAGATATTAAGGTGAATTTGTGAAATCAGAGATACGGAAATGAAAATACTGCAGAAGAAATTACAAAATGAGTCACAAGAGGGTTGTCAAAGAGATGCTCAAATTAACTCAATTCACTGAAGGACAGGGAATAAAGGAGTGATGTCAGGAACAAACATGACTGGAATGCACAGACCCAAGAGTAATAAAGTAAAAACCCAAAAAGAAAACTGGAAAATCTTACAGACAAAAAAAAAATGTAATATTTCTCCTCTCTCCAAACCAACTCTTCTACCAAAACCTTAAAAAAATTTTCCTTGAGTGACTTTGTTTCTTCCAAGACTTTACACCCCAAAATGTGGAACAGAAGTACACTGAGACCCAAGCAACAAAAAAGAGATGGTATTGAACACAATTATCCAGCCCAGCTGCTCCCCCTAGGAAGCCTTTAATGGTTTTATTCACTACTGAGAGAAGGAAGAGAGTTCCAGAAGAGAAAGAAGATAAACAAAATTTCAGCTTTATTTTAACTTCATGTTTTTGTCATATCTTATTGTATTGGGAGGTTTCCTTATATACTTGTAGATAAACTGGACCCAATCAAAATATTATTTTACTCTAAATGGCTATGTTCATGAAAACAGCTCATAATCAGTAAGATGGGATTTTTGTTCCCCATGACATGTAAGATTATATACACTGGCTTTGAAAACACAAAAGTAGCATAATTGTTTTGCTTAATTTCAATGAACTATTCCTATATGCTGAAAAGCTTAGTCCAAAATTTATTTATTTTTTTATTTTTGAGACAGAGTCTTGCTCTGTCACCCAGGCTGGAGTGCAATGGCATGATCTCGGCTCACTGCAACCTCTGCCTCCTGGCTTCAAGCAATTCTCCTGCCTCAGCCTCCCAAGTGGCTAGGATTACAGGCACCCATTACCACGTCCAGGTAATTTCTGTAATTTTAAAAGAGACGGGGTTTTGCCATGTTGGCCAGGCTGGTCTCGAACTCCTGACCTTAGGTGATCCACCCGCCTTGGCCTCCCAAAGTGCTGGGATCACAGGCGTGAGCCACCATGCCTGGCCCAAATTTAATTTTATCTAAACAGTTTCGTTTTGAATCCAAGGGGCAAGAACTACAACCATTTCTTAACAGTTCAGAGTTGAGACCACTGTTTTAGAGCCACACAGGTTTATGCAGAATTCTGGAACTGCCTCTTAGTACCCATGTGCCTCAGACAAGCTAATTAATGTCTTTCATCCTCTGCATGCTAATCCATATATGGGATGATTATGTCCAACCTCATAGGATTCCTGTAAGTTTCAAAGGTGTGTGTTGAGTGTCCAGCACAAAATAGATACTTAACTATGGAAAGCTGAAACACACCAATAAAGGAGTAAACACACTTAACTAAAAGTGTCTATATCAAGAGAAGCTGTGTTTTTAAAACTTTGTAATCCTAGAAAAACAGTTTTGCAAGAAATTCCATAGGTCACCAATAAAGTTGTGTGATAATTTCAAGTCAATGATAAAACACAATGGACCATCAACAGGGCTCAGAATATGCATCAAGCCAATTCTTTTTTTAAAAATTATTACAAAAGCATTGTTTCTTTAAATACTTTAGAAGATGCAAGTTGTTATTTGGGAAGCAAAGTTCTTGAAAGTATTTAATGGTGAAGTAAACACTTGCTTTGGAAATATCTTATTGTATTGGGAGGTTTCCTTATATACTTGTAGATAAACTGGACCCAATCAAAATATTATTTTACTTTAAATGGCTATGTTCATGAAAACAGCTCATAATCAGTAAGATGGGATTTTTGTTCCCCATGACATGTAAGATTATGTACACTGGCTTTGAAAACACAAAAGTAGCATAATTGTTTATATTTTGGCTGTTAAGATACCATGGACTTTCAGTATTAGCTGAAATACATTTGTAGGTGGAAAATGTTTGTGATTTACATGACTTACATTTGAATGGCCCTTGGAGGAACATAATACAATCACAGCAAACACAACAGAACCACTTTACCAAGATGTCCAAATGCAGAAAAGTGAGCGCAAGCTGCTTTGGTTTTATTGATGCCATCACAAATAAATAAGAATGGAAGAATGTAATGGCTCCTACTTCTGCAAATTCTTTGAATCTGGCCACTCAAAGGAATTTGTCCTTACCTGCCTGCTTTGGTGATGATCATTTCAGTTCCAATATCATGGAACCGCTTCCAGAGGTCAGCACATTGCAGCTCCACCTGAATCTCCTCCATGGAAGACATGGCAGCAGGCACAGGGCCTGCAGCGCCAGAGGCCAGGTCAGTGTGAGTGCTGAAGGAGCAGGAAGTCCGCTCAGTGAGTACCTCAGAATCTGAACCAGTGCTCTGCTCAGAATCTGCAAAATAAACAATCAAGCCTTAGGTGAGAAACTGCTGAGCTCCCCTCACCCCTGGCCCTAAAAGATGGGGGTGGGAAACGCAGTGAAGTGGGGAGAGGGGTAAACAAAAGGAGACTTAAAGCTGGGAAGCTCCAGAGCACAGCACTCAGGGTATTTTATTATTTTTTATGGTTTGTTTTTGTGATTTATGACCTTCTTTCAGGTTTCGTGTTTCCAACATGACATCTGGCATTTTAGTAAGTTTTAGCAACAGCTGAAGAAAATTGGTCCACAACAGGCAATATAAATAGTACTAATGTCACCATGTTGAAGGGAATGAGGCCAAACTGGGTCAACAAAATAAATGCCAAATTAAACTAAAATAATTATAAATTATAGGTCCAAACCTAGATTAGACTACTTCATTTGTGTGAGTAAAGATTCAGTGCTAACAATATGTTCTTCAATTCCATACCACTCAGCGTCGCTGCCTGTCAGCTATTTTAAACACAGAAATTTTTCCTCTACTTACATAAGCTATGGCCATCAAAAGTAATGAAAAGCTGCTTGGGATCTTTAGAAGTACTTTGTCATATATTTGAGTAAATGGTTTTTCCTAAGAGTCTAATCAGGCCATTTTGGATGGGGAAAAAAACCTCTGTTGTGAGTCAAGGATGTAAGCATATGGAAAAAGTTACCCCAAAAGGCAGTTGAAACAAAGGGAATAAATGAGTTCAGGAGACACCTTGATTGGTTTCTGAAGTATGGGCAGAGGGGAGGGGTGATCCAAACAGGAAGGTGGGATTGAGAGCAACCAAATAAAAAGTTGGCATGCTGGGCCAGATGGTCCTTTCCTGTGTCTTCTGTACTCCTGAAGACAAGTGGGGCTGGGGGGCAGGGGAAGTTGACTAATGGAGAAGGCTAGAGCCAGATTTACCAGGGAAGATTTTCTAGAATTTAAAATATTTACCTTTAGGAGCTTAATGCCAAGAATTGTATGTCCTAAAATTTTTCAAATTCAGATTATCTAGTATAATTTTCTTAGGTCAAATGATGCTGCAAGTCAAGCCTAAGAATCCATTTCTTTAACCCACCCTTAAATCTAGAATTCTGATTGCTTTCCTTGGATTTAAATATATACATGAGTAAAGGCTGGAACCAAGTGCTGTACTCTGACAAGTGACTTTTCAATGGTGTCAAGGGTCAGAGCTTCTTGAGCATCAGTCCTTGGCACTAGTAAGATGGAAAAAGAACGGGACAGAATGCCAAATCATGTTGCTGCCAACCTCACTTACCTGCAGCAGGTTTGCAGCCCTGTGAAAAATACATCCCATGGTTCCTTTACTTTTCTTTCCTTTTGTCACTGACTTTTTTCTCTTGCAACCCCAGGCAGCATTTCTGGCAAGAATATCTAACAGCTGTGTCAAAGCCCACAGAGAATAAAGTGTCCACAGGGGAAAAAATGTCATTTCTATCTATCTCCCCAATTCCTCACCTGTCACTTGTGAAGATACTCAGGTTGTTAAAGAACCAAACCAAACTTCTAAATAAAGGGGAAGTTTCTGACCAAAAACTTCAGTTTACCCATAATCACTACTGTAGTCACTTCATTCTCCCTCCTCCTCTGCTCCCCCCAACAAAAAACAACTATAAACTTTTATAACTAGGTTTTATATGTCTAAGCACATAATTTTATACCTAGGACTAAACAGCAGCTATTTTTTGGTCTTCTCCAAGCACTGAAAAGTAGAACTACTTATCTAAGATGACAGCTGTTGCTGAGTGACAAATCTATATCCTAGCCTGATTCTATACGCCTTTCAGTGGCAGAGCCATTATATCATCACACATTCAGCCAAACACACTAATTCATGTCCCCTGAGACATAGATTCCCAAATCCTATTTTGTTTCCGGGATATTTTAAGAGCTCCTCACTTATCATGAATAGGGTACATTTTTCAAAAAATTCCTCAAAACAAGATTTTTAAAATATATTATTGTCCTAGCTTTGGAAGTGAAGAGCTATGAAATCCACCATAAAGTGCCACAATTACAAAAAAAATGAAAACATACACCTTAAGTAGGACCCAGCAGAAATTTTGGACATACGATTTCTCCAATGTATGTTTAGAAAGTGGGAAAGGGAAGGAAAGGTATCACTACACTAAGAGATAAGTATTTAATGGTAGCTAAATTGAGGTTGAGATTGGAATTGGGACTACGGCTAGAGAAGTATGAAATAAGAGACTTTACCCTTAACTCAGTATGTCATCTGGAACAAAAGAGGGACTCAAAATGTAACATCAGATGAATTAATGAATAACCTTAGACACGCCATTTAACCACAGGGGGGCCTAGGTCCTCAATGTGCAATGAGAAAGAATGAACTTAAGGATTCCACCTCTAATGACCAGTATGTAAGAATCCTCCCCAGTGCAAGTGCTAACCCAGGTAACCTCAATTAGAAACATCAAATTTAAAATTCTTTGAACAAGACGAGTTTAAATAAGGAAAAAGACTGGGGGCTCAGATTCACATTACCATAGGAGTTAAATAATTGAGTGGGTATTCTATAAGGGTTTATAGCTTCAATCAAATCAATCAATAAGCACCTATCAGCATATGGCCTTAGATGAAGTACCATGCAGATAATTAGAAACAGAATCCAAGACCTTAAGAAATTTCCCAGTTAGTGTTGATTAATTATGTGTTTATTGAGTGCTTACTATGTGCCCAGCTCTGTGCTAGATTCTGGGAAATAACGAAGTACACAATGGGACCCCTCTTCAAGTACAGTACAGTGGAGACTAGGAGCATTCAAAAATAATCAGAGAGCAACACAAATAACTGCCACACAGTTTTCCTGTCCCAGAAGTCTCTTAGGAGTCCAGAAGAGAAAGAGATCCAAGAGGGCAAGAACACTCCTGGGGAACCCAGGGTTCATAGAAAGGAAATGGGTAAGTCTGTGGAGGCATAGGCAGTATTTGTCCATGGAGAGGATTTTCAAAGACATTTATTTAATTGGAAATACCCTGAACTTCTGAATTTTCACTCTCTCACAAAATAGGATCCAGTGACTTTTATATCAAGAATGTAAGCAACAGCACACATGTGCAATAACATGAATGTACATGCAATCTTCTATTCTCATTAGTTTCTTAAATATTATAATCTTGAAATAAAGTTACTGTTACTTTTATAGAGGCTTTGTTTAAAAAGCTTCTTGAAGAGTTAGGGGTAAGCAACCCTACAAAACCCTTAAAATAGTAACCTCAGAGTCAAGATTAACAGGCTAGGCAAAAATAAAATTTAATCTTTTGTAAAATACATTTCTAAATCATAGTTACAGAAAATATTTTGGCTAACCAGATCAAAATTTTTAACTGTTAATTAGGATGTATAATCAAGTTATCTAAGTCATGAAGAAACACACGGCTGGTTATTTTAATCAAATTAAATCATCCATTTAGAAATATAATCAGTCAGTCCCTTAAAGATCAAAAAACACCTCTGTATTTTCAAGTTCATTTATTCTTGGCAATTTATGACTTCCTGTCCACAAAAAATAACTATTAGGAACTCATATGAATGATGCAGAATTTCTTGGCTATCAGATACTGTCAGAATAATATTTCAACAGAAGTTTAAGTAAATCAGGAGCATAAAATGTTACACATAACCAAGGCAGCTAAAGAAGAAAACTTAAGTAACCTGCGCTGAGCCAGTTACAAATCACTGGAGAACATTTTGCGACTCACAGGGCCAAAGCAACATATCTATTTTCATCCCCCAAAAAAATTCTTTAAAAAGATATTTTAACCATCATTTTACTTTCTATCTCTGACCTATTTCACTTTGATAAAATGCATACTGTAACACTAAGTTCCCACAGAAAGTTGAGTAGCTTAGAGTAAGTTCAATTCTCACTCTAGCAATAATAATAAAATAACTTTTAATTTATATTTTACACATTACCTAATATTGTATTCCCATTGATAAAGTAGACATAGCATGTATTTTTACGTCTATTTTGTGGACAAGGACATTGAAACAAGAGAAATTGAAAACTAACATGTACTAGAATGTAGGTCTTCTCCATCCTGATCCAACGGTCAGATCTCCCCAAAAGCATACTAGGTTCAACCCAGCCAAAACAGCTGGCAATTCTGTAACACCCCTTAACTATTTTAACCATCCTCACAACTAAGGTGGCTTAAATATGTTTGATTTTGGCCAAGTCACATGACTATTCTGGTCCCCAATTTCATTAATCTTTATGGCACAGCACATGCACATTTAATTAGAAGTGCTATAAAGTCCCTTTTAACTTGAATGTTTAACGAGTGGATTAGTAGTACAGCTTAGAGACCACCGAGTCTAACAAAAGCAAACCAACTACAATAGGTTTATTTGTTTACCATATATAGAAAATGCCTAAATTGCATACACTTTTATTCTAATAAAAACTTAATATCAAAATTAGACATTTTAAAAGCATATTTTACAGTCCTGGCATCTCCACTTAACAGTTAATTTTGAGGAATTATTCGTTACTACAGTGAACAAAGCACATATACTCCTGTGGCTCTGCTACTGATCAGCAGTGGGATCTTTAAAGTTTCTTTGGTTCACTTGGCCTCAGTTTCCTTATCTTTACCATGGGGGTAGGGGTATAAGATACCTTTCTGCTAAAAAAATAGTTATATATTTATGATAAAGTATAGTGTAATGGTTCTATTGATAATAATATTATTGACTTTGGACAGGGAGATGAATATAAGCTCACAAGAACTAACACAAAGAGTTCATGGCCAACATTATTGAGCTCTTACTATTTGTCAGGCACTCTGCCAAGACTGTACATGCATAACGTCATTTAGTACAGGCAAGCCTAAGAGTTATTATTATTATCGCCATTTTATACATTATTGATGCCAGAGTCCAGGTTACATCCATTCTATTGCCTAAGGATTTCCAGCACAGAAGACTACATTTAATTTCATTTTTATGTCACCAAATATTTCTGCTTTGCCTTGACTAGATTACATATTAATGGACCAAGACAAATAAAACGGGTTCTTGCTCTGAAGGAGCTCACAATTTGGTAGAAAGGACATGGAAACTGTTAAAGAAGGCTGACTGTGACAGGTACTCCAGCAAAGGTGGGGAAAAGTGGTGAGGAGCTTCGAAGTGGAAGCAAGTCAACGATAAGATGATTGAGAAGACTTTATGAGCTAACATTTGAATATGGTCTTTAAATAGAAATTTGAAACCAATAAGCAACAAAATGATAGGGAAAGAATTTCAGATAGTGGGAATAACAATGATTAAGGATTTGGAGTTTTAGAGAATTACAAACAAACTGGTATGTCAGAGTTTAGATTATGTAAAGGGAGAGAGGAAGTAAGATAAATGATGAAGGTGGAAGGTCAGGTTCAACTCAACTAAATGACTGCATATTGAACATTTACTATGTGCCAGTCACTCTTCTAAACTCTTGGGACGTCAGGGAACAAACACAAATTTATGGCCGAGGATCTTGGGTGTCAGGATATGGAGTTTAGACTTTATCATCTACATACTAATGTTTTCTTTTACTTGCAGGTAGTAATAGCTCTGTCTTCTATTCAGACCATGAATTCCATAAGCTCAGTTTAATGCTTTGCCACACCTCCTGTGTGAATGATGCAAGATAGCCTGGTTTCTATGTGAAATGTGTAAGCTGGCTGTAGAGTCAGATAAGAGATGTAGAATGCTCTGAGATTGGATGCACAGTGTCACTTCTGTAAGACTGCAGCTCAGCTGTCATATTTTCCCCAAGGAAGAAAATAGTTTGAAACAATTAAAGGAGAAAAACCCAACCCAGATGATAGACAATTCATCTTACTTTCTTTTCTGCCAAATACTGGTACACAACCACATTGAATGGTGTTTCCTATCTGATATTGGTAGGACAGCCACTTCTTGATCTAGTTTATAAATCCCAAAGCCTGTAAAACCAAAACTCTCATGACTATCTCAGTGCTCCCATTCATAGAAGGGCAGATACCAGAATCTTAAAACCCAGGCAGCCCTCTCTGTACCAGAAGCAAGTAAGTTCCTATTTCCAGAGGACCTCTGCAGTGGAAATTGGTTGTGGGCTATCAGATTTTATCAGGTAGCTTAGAGAATGCTGGTGATGAAACTTTTCATAGAGTAACTCTAAATATGGCAGAAGCAGAGCATTTGGCACTGACCTGAGTACGAACTGAGCCCAAATTTGATACTCAGTCCAGAGCTTCAAGGGAATGAACTATAACCCAGGTTGGATTAAACTAAAATTATGATGATAGCAAACACTCAAATGAGCCTGTTAGATGGCTTTAGTAATGGAATGGTGTCTCTGAGCTCTCCATGCCCTCCAAGTTCTATTTGGGAAAAGGGAGTAACCTGAAGCCTGCAATTCCCATGCCAATAAGCCAATTAAGGAGACTAAGGGCACATCATATCTCACCAGCTGCCTACAGCACTCTCCACTTAACAAGCAGCACCTCTCTCAGCGATACATAGAACCATAGCAAGGACTCAAAGTCATCCCTGAGATCAAAGCCTTTGAGAGAGTCTTTGCAAAGAAGTGGTAGTAGTAATTTTTTATATCTATTTCTTGGTGAGCCGGCAAAGCCTCAATGCCATTAAAGGTTCAACCTCTGTTTTAAGTTACTTGAAAAAGCTTCAGATTGCTCTCCACAGTGGCTGGACTAATTTGCATTCCCACAAACAGTGTATAAGTATTTCTTTTTCTCCACAGCCTTGCTAGCATTTGTTGTTCTTTTCTCTTTTTAATAATAGCCATTCTGACTGGTGTGAAATAGTACCTCATAGTGATTTTGAGTTGCATTTCTCTGTTGATTAGTGATGCTCAGGATTTTTTCCTATGTTTATTGTCCACTTGTATGTCTTCTTTTGAGAAGTGTCTGTTCATGTCCTTTGCCCGTTTTTAATGGGGTTGTTTTTTGCTTATTGATTTAAGTTCCCTATAGATTCTGTATATTAGGCATTTAACCAAAAAGATACATGCATTTGTATGTTCATTGCTGTACTATTAAAAATAGCAAAGACATGATATCAACCCAGGTGCCTACCAATAGTAGATTGGAAAAAGAAAATGTGGCACATATATACCATGGCATACTATGCGACCATAAAAAAGAATGAAATTATGTCCTTTGCAGCAACATGGATGCAGCTGGAGGCCATAATCCTAAGTGAATTAACACAGGAGCAGGCCAGGCCTAGAGGCTCATGCCTGTAATCTTAGCACTTTGGAAAGCTGACGCAGGCAGATCGCTTGAGCCCAGGAGTTTGAGACCAGCCTGGGCAACATGGCAAAGCCCTATCCCTACTAAAAATTCAACAATTAGCCAAGCATGATGGCACGTGCCTGTAGTCCCAGCTACTTGGAAGACTGAGATGGGAGGATCACCTGAGCCTGGGAAGGTCGAGGCTGCGGCCAGCTGTGATAGCATCACTGTACTCCAGCCTGGGCAACAGAATGAGATCTAGCCTCAAAAAAATAAAATAAAATAAAAACAGGAATAGAAAACCAATTATCTCATGTTCTTTTATAAGTGAGAGCTAAACATTTAGCACACATGGACATAAATTTGGGAACAACAGACACTGAAGACTGCTACATGGTGGAAGAGGGAGGCATGGGTTGAAAAAGTACCTATAGGATACTGTGCTCACTGCCTGGGTGATGGGATTCGTACCCTAAACCTCAGCGTCAAGCAATATTCCCATGTAACAAGGATATCTAGAGGATAGCACAGGTATCCTCTAGATCTAAAACAAAAGTTAAAATTGTTTAAAGTTGAAATTTCAAATAAAAGATGAAATTATAAAAAACTTTGCTTTAGCCTAGAACAATATGCAAAAGTTTCAACCTCTAGTGATCCAGCATGCTTTGAAGCTGGAAATGAACAAAAAGGAAGAGAAGTAGCAAGTACTGTATTAGGCACTTTATATACATTATTATCTCATATAATTTTCACAGAAACCTTTAAAGTAGGCATTATTGCTGCCATTTTATATATAAGAAAACTGAGGCATGACATGAATAAAAGGCTTCTCTCACAGTATATAAATGGGGGGTGTCAGAGTGGGAATTGAATTAGTCTGACACTAGAGTTGATGCTCTTTTCACTATACTCTGTTGCCCATTTTTCAGAACTAGAACTGCAGAGTTATGCACATTCTACTCTGAACTCAGAAATGCAGAGTTAATGCTCAGGCTGCTCAATCAGAAGTTAGCTCTATGGAAATTAAAACTGTCGGTTTTTTGAGAAGGGAAAATTCAAACAAAGGTCTGACGGGAATTTTCCCCTATCAGTAAAAGGGCAGTTACATTCAGGAATATTTTAGCTCTCTTCATCAACTTAACATTATTAATAAGCAAGTACAAGTATAAAAGGCCTCTTTTGCTGTATTTCACTTCCTATGCCCAATCCAACCTAGGTAAAAGATCCAAATGTGATAGACACTAAAGATCACTCTCAATGTCAAATCACCCTTTTGCTTTAGCCTAGACCAATAAGTAAAACATAACAAGGTACTTGGAAAATGTTTGGACTTTGAGAAATTTTTAATGGAAGCATTGAAAGACAGAAGGCAACTGAAGTGGATCCTACTTGTGCAGAATTTGGTTTATTTAGGCTTAACTCAAGTCAGAGTGTAGGACCCAAACGTTTTTGATGGTCCTAAGTGGATATCTACGCTTGAAGAGAATTCAGCTGATAATAATGTATGTGAAAGCACTTCATAAACAATAAAGTGTCAAATCAACATATAAGATTCTACACCAATGACCAAGCATATCAGAAAGACAAAAAGAAAGAAAGAAAAAGAAAGAAAGAAAGAAAGAAAGAAAGAAAGAAAGAAAGAAAGAAAGAAAGAAAGAAAGAAAGAAAGAAAGAAAGAAAGAAATATGGGTACTGAATTTTCTAAAACAGTCCTAATTTCAAATATTTTATTTTATTCTTCCCACAAAATTAATGTTTATGAGACCAACTTTTGGTTTAGAAAATATTCCTCATGAACACACAGACAGTGTGTTCATCACACTGTTTGCTTATTTTGATGGAATAATCAAAAATTGGCCACAAGTCACATGGAAATGTTCAACCTAAGTATCTCCTGCACCAAAGGTCCTTCAAAAGTTCATTCTGATAAACTGGGTGGTCTTCAAGATTTACCTGTCAATTTCAGGTGAGCGGCTATCAACACAGGCCCCTTCCTAAGGCTCTTCGCATTTTTCCTGGGTGAAGCAATACATTGTCTCATCCCCAAGTCAATGTTTATTTGCTCTTTGCAACCACTACTTCCAACCTCCCACCACCACCTCCGACACCAGCCACTGTCATAGCACCATTATATATCTGCCATAGTGATCTTTTAATTTCTGTGATGTGAAAAGTGGGCCTTTCTCCAAAGGCCCTACAAGCATTTGCTGTATGCTTTGTTAGAATGTTCCCACTGAGCACCAATAAATAAACAAATTCATGATGATGCGCTAAAGGGGAAGAACTAAGCAGCCAGTTTCTAAACAAGTGTAATTTAACTGTGACTTCTGGAGAGAGTGCTCCTGGTGGTGGCAGTTTCAAAGATGTAAGTAGGATAAACATTTGAGTACAGCCAGGAATGCCCTTCAGATGATCCCAGGAGACCATCAACTACTCCAAGTTTAAAATCTACTCAACTCACCATGCAAACACAGAAAACCATCCTCTTTAGTAAATATAACATGGCTGACAACAATGTAACAACCTCTTCAGTAATCAAAATTCATCCATTCAATGAATCATTCATTTGTTCAGCAACTAATATTCATTTTCTGGGCTGGGCCTGGCAATGTACTTGGTGCTATTAGGGGCACAAAATTGAATAAGAGATGATCCATGTCCTCAGGAGCTTATACAATCATTTAGGGAGAGAGGATACATCCATAAATAAGTCTAATAAAAGTAGAATAGTCAAAATCCACCATAGCAGACAGCATGCTGGGGCTTAGGATCCAAAAGACTGAGTTCTTGAGCTCATCTCTCCTCTTTCCAACCATCTAACCTTAAGCAAGTCACTTAACTTCTTAAGCCTTTGTTTTATCATTTGTAAAATGAGGATACCATTTGTATCTACTTTGTGAAACTTTTATGAACTATTAACAAGGTGCCTATGTATGTGTATTTGCACTAATACTTTATCAGCAAAAAAGATCCAGACATATGAATGCTAATTTTCAGGTACTATTATCTAAGAGAAATAGCAACAAAATCCTATGGGAGTTTAGAGGTGAGAGAAATCTCTCCCAGTCCAGGGATTTTTTCTGGGCCTAATGAAGATATGTCTGTGAGATGCAAAGGCAGAAATGGGGAAGAAAGAGAGGGGTCTTCTAGGAAAAGGGAATTTTCTGGCAGAGGCATGGCAATAAAATCTGCCAAACGTATTTAGAGAGCAGCAATCTATGTCATTCTGACCACATCAGTGTTATTCCTCTTATATCCTCAGCACCTGGAACAGTGTCTGGCACCTATTATGCACTCAATAAAGTGTTTTTGTTGAATGAATTAATGAATGAAATGCTGTAGGTTTAGCAAAGTAAGAGAAGAGATATAGCCAGAGAAGATCTGGGAGGGTAGGCTGGAGCCAGATGAAGAATCTTGAATACCATTCTTCTCATCTTCTTCCAGGAGACAAATATATCCCTAGTAATGAGGTGTCTTAATTGCATGATATGTTCCCAATGAAATCCCTATTAAATCCCAGGGTCACCTCCTGACATTATAACCTGAACTACTGGAATCCTACCAGCTTTTCCTTGCATGACTGTGAGCTGTGTCAAACTGATTGGTGAGGTCTGACCCGAAATCTTTCAGGGGTTTCAACTGAGTTCAAAGAGTTCAGTCACTTCTGTGAGTAGCAGTCAGTCAAACACCAAGAAAATACTCAGATACTAACTCTCCTCCACATTAACCCAAGAAGAGAAGGCGCTTACAGTCATGAGGATAACATAAGGAAAGGATCAAGTTCTTCTACAAATGCTAGAGCTAGTAATGCTAAGGGAGAGGTAGTGAGACAGAGATACCCTTCTCCTTCAGAAACAGAATGACTGCTGTGCTCACCAGGTCCCCTACACATCCAGCGTCTCTGTTGTCTGCAATGAAGTAGGGTTTCCAGAGTTGCTGAGAAGTAAGGGAAAAGATTACAAACCTCCTTTAGAATTCCACAGACCCAGATTATGACTGGGCAAGCTACTTAGCCTTTCTGAGCCAATTTCTTCATCTAAAATGGAGATAGTGGTTACCATGTGTCTCAGTGAAGCCGCTGGCGCACAATAGGAATATACTTAATATAAATGCTTTCCATCATTTGGAACAGAAAATGATCATATGGGTTAAGTCTTTTCCCAGTCACTTTCCTGTCCCTATCAGAGAGGCAGAAAGACGACTTTGAAATGAATAAATGCAAACCTCACTAAAGAAAATGTAAAATATAGAGTGGGAAAAGATCACATGATGAAGAAAATATTTCAGGGTCTAGAGCAAAACTATCAAAATTGAACGGTGTTAGGAGAAATGGTGGAAAGGCAGAAAAAGGGAAAAGCAGAAGAAACAATGAAAATGCCATGTAAGGAAGCCTGCTTTTGTGTGGGTCTGCTTGAGTGATGCTCTCTTGGTCCACAATGGCTGGCACAATATCTGAGAAGGAAAGTGATAAGGTCTAAAAGAAGAGAGAAAAAGGTAGATCACTAAGAAAAGAGGTACATTGGGTTTTCAGTAAGGAAAATGGGCTAGGGAGCAAACTCTCACCTTGAACAGAGAAGCAGAGAGAGCAATTGAGGCTGAAGAAGCTGCTCAAAGGCATTGTTCCATGAGAGGTGGAAAGGACAGGGCAGAGCTTAGAAGCTGCGGGAAGCCCTGACTCCAGATGGACAGCCTTGTCAGAAACACTCACCTGGCTCAGGATAAGGAAAACACACTGGGAAGGCAGAAAAAAAATCTAGTACCTAGGTGAGGCTCCCAGGGAGCATGAGCAGGAGGCCTGAAACGTAGGCATTTTAACCCTATTTTGAGACTTCTACAAGGGAATACGCCCACTGCCACCCACCCAGAAGTATCAGAGAGAACAAACTGACCCAAGTCTCTCCCATTTCAAAACTTCACCTCATCCACCATCCCACACCACCTTCAGAAACCCTAAAATCAAATGTTTTGATGGCAGAAAGAAATTCACTTTCGGGGCACAAGGCAATCATTGAGAATGAAATCACTGAGTGTCTTTATATTTACAACTCAACAAACCCAGATTAAGATGCTTGCAAAACTTAGAATCTCACCCTCACATCCCAAGTTCCCAGACCCTCCAGGAAAAGTCTTCCTCCCAAGTCTCTCCCGTCCTTCTTTTTCCTCTAAAGTTCTTCCCAAAGGGGAATGAGTCATCAAAGGATGCTAACCCCAGGGTGGATTTTTTATGATGGCCAAGAAAAGGAGGGTGGGGTGAGGTAAGCAATTGCCTTACACTGTCTTCTGTGTAGAAGGCTGACTTGGGAATCGCAAAGTGAACATGTTATTCTTAACTCCATTCCCGACTCCTTGAGTCATTCTGACCATGTCACTTAATTCCACTCATTCCATGGTCAACACCCTGGCTTCAGCAAGCCTCTGTTTTTCCCCAGGCCTACCTACCTTGAAGGGTCAGAATGACCCTTGAAGAGACAGTGTCCTTCAAGTGTGTCAGCAATTCAGAAACGGACAGCTTCCAAAATACCTGGTGTGTTGTTGAGTGTCTGTTGCCTTCTGAAAGAGTGGCAGTGTCGCCGAGACAGCAGGATTTCCTTGCCAAAGTTGCTCCTACCCTCCTCCCCACAAGACTTTGCCCTGCCTCTCCCTGTCCCTGCCTAGGAAGACTTTGAGCCCAGGGGCCATGGCATTTAAGCACTGTCAGAGTTCCCACTTCAATTCCCACAGTGGTGCCAGTTCAGCATCTGTCATGATGACCCAGCCTGAACTGTATTTAGAAGCTTGGACATGGCACCATGTTCCAGCCCATCTCAGAGTGACAGGAGATTTCCTGGGCACCTGGGCTTGCGATTCAAGCACTCCTCCTCCCAGGGAATGGGGGTCAAAATGACTTTCCTCTGATGTTCTGTTTCCTTCTTAGGATGGCGTCCTTCTGTTGGAGGCCTCTTCTCAGAGTCAATCTCCATCAATGCTATTACACAATGCTGTTTAAAAATCCATACTTTTTATAAAGTTTGCAACACATAGAAGGGGAAAGACAGGAGAATAGGAAAGTCAATCTGAAAATGAGTTTAGTACTCTGTTCATGGACTATTCTTACAAAGATAAATTTCCCAGAAAACATAGCCTGGGAGTCTTCAGAACCTACCAGATATTGGCAGTGAATTGAGAGAGCCTATTTCACAACTAAGTGGGACAGTATACAAGAATTCACTTCATCTTCTTAGCAGCATTTATGCCAGTCTTTCAAGCAGCATACTAGAGTCCCCCCAAAATTGTAAGTTAATTCTGGTTAGTGGTTAAAAATTAAGTCCATTTATTTACATATTCACATTAATCTCCACCCACACAGGCAGACTGATAATTGTATAATACTAATCAGGTGGGCTATAAGTTTTGAGGGTTACTGCACACAGAGCAGGTCTAGGTCCTCGATCTGATAGATCACAGGAGAAAGAAAGGCTTTTTCTCAATTCACCCCAAACTCTCTACCCCACTTTCCCTAACCAGAGTTCCCTGGAGACACCCTGTCATTTAAAAGGCATCAGTGTTTGGCCTCTCCCATTCCTGGGCAAGAACCCAACACTCAGAGAATGTGGTTTTAGGATCATGGCATCTAATCCATTCAAGGATTATTTTCCCCCCCTACTGTTCAGATGGGTGTGTTAATCATCACCTCTCTTTGTTCTGTAATAAATTCAACCCTGGCTAATTCCAAGCCTCTATGCATCACTGGAGTTTAAAGATGGCATTTTGACAGGTCAGATATTCAGAGTCAATGGACCACCAACCAGTCAAAAATCTTTAAGTACTTTTAGGAACATGTGGAAGTAATTTTTTCCAAGAATTTACAAGTCTGGAGGATGAGATCTTATTGACGGTGTATGAGCTGTTGTATATATTAAAGTATTACTTTATATACCATATTCTACGTATAATCAACATTGATTTACGAGTGAAGGCAGATTTTCTTTTTTATACCAAGTACTACATGAGTGTTATCAAATGCAAATTACAATAAAGTATAAAATATATAGCATCTTTTAAAAAATAAGACTAGAGTAAAACTATAAGTGAATGTGCAATGAGTACAAGTTTGAAATGCAAATGCTATAGGCTAGGAAATTTCATAGATATCAGAATATTTTATATGACACTTGCTATACATGTACATTTTAACTACAGCCATAGTTAGAGATGAATCTTTTTATAAAGAAAAAATATATATAAAACACTGACTTTTAATTATTTAAATGAAGAGGTTATTAACCTAAAGTCAATGGACAGGCTTTGGAGGTTTACAAGTCACCTAAAATGGTAACTTACATTTGCAAAAGCTTGTGTGCTTTTCTGGGGCGAGGATGTATGGGATTTATGAGATTTTCAAAGGAATCTATGACTTTAAAAGGCCTTAAGGACTACACTGGTTTGAAAGGTTTTCTTCAAGTGTAATAAACATCCAACTTTCCAAGCTCTCTTCTGCTGCAACAAAATGTATTTTCCCTCAGCCAGATACTTACAATGAAAGAAAGCTTCAAAAGAATATGGCACAGAATACTAATGCTGCATCTTAATAAAATATATTTTTATCTGTATTATGAAGATGAAGGGGTTGTGTTTCTCTATGTAGTAGTGAGTATTAAAATGACCACCTGAGACCATCTTACTTTCTCTGTATGGTTCCTTATTTTCCATTGATCTTTATTTTAACCACACATACACATATGTATAAGTTGGATAAATTATAATCCATATTCATCTACTTACTTGGGGAAAGCAGATGAATTGTAAATTATTTTTGAGTGAATGAAAACATGGCTTTTCCTTTGGCCTTGCTGCTTTTACTCTGGTTCTCTTTTTCCCTGTCTCCCAGGAAAACATTAGTGGCACAGGAACCCCAAGCTCACCAGGCTCTTTCTCTTTATGTGTGCCAAAAGTCTGCACAGCAAGTCTGCTGTTGTGGGACTTGCACTCCCATCTCCTCACTGGGGATGTGCTCTTAGTCAATGGTCCCTGTATCTCAGAAGAAATTCCTCCACATCATGTCCTCTAAGGCAATGTCTGCATCTGGCAGTGGGGTTGAGAGGCAGCTCCCCAGGGGAAGCTGGACACAGTGAGTCAGTGAGGCTGCCCCCGGTAGGCCTGCCAAGGCTTTCCTAAAGGCCATGGCAACAGAGCCTGCCCATGAGAAGAACATTTTGGTGAGCTCAGTTTGTTTGCTACCAAGAACCTCCTTGTCCTCACAGCTAAACATCTATTTTTACCACGCTGTGACACTGAAAACTCTCTGCTGTCATTAAAGTGAATAGTAAACACAGTCAACTCTGCATTGTTTGTCATTTTATGGTGAAAGGAACTCTGGGTTCAGAATCAGAAGGTAGGAGTGTTAGTCCTGGCTTGGAATCAGAAAGCAGGAGTGTGAGTCCTGATTTTGACTCTACCTAGAGATATGATCTTGAGGAGCCATTGAACCCTGTGGCACCTCAGTTGACACATCTGTGAAAAGTGGAGAAGGAAACCTACTACTTACCCAACTCAATGAGGCATGAGCAAAATAAAATAGTGCAGAGGAAAGCACTTTGTAAATTATAAAGTGCCTTATAAAATGTAAGTTATCATTACTACATTTAATCATTTACCCTGCAGAGATTTCTCAGTGTGCTCCAAATACCATGCTTAATCTATACTTGCTAAATCCATGAAGTGCCCATTAGAGATGAGGAAACTGAGACTCGGTGAAGCAAAGTGGTGAAGTGAGAAGACCTGTTTGCTGAGACCCTGGGTTGTCTCCTCAATCTTGTCCCTATCTCCCCCAGCAGCAGTACTTCACTTACTCTTGCTGAGCAACCTTTGCCTCATTTTTAAAATGGAGATGTTAACTGCATGCTCCTATGAGACAAAGATCTAAACAAAATGACCTCCGCAGCATCTTGTTCCATGATCTGTGATTCTGCAAGATGTGAGCAAGGTCATGAGTTATCTTGTGGTGCGGGGGAACTAGCAGCTAAGGGTGCTGACCAATGGACCCCATTTGTTCCTTCGGTTTCTGAAGCATAGCACCTGGCCATCTCCCCAGTGGTGACTCAATGAAGAATCACAGTACAGTCAGGGTCTCCATCATGCTAAGTGCCTTTTCCTATATTCTGATTCTCTGTTAAGAAACATATGTAGCAACTTTCCACTGATCAAGCAAAATAACCCATTTTATAATGGGGGGAGGCAGATAACATCTTTAAAAGGTCAGTTTACAGTCCACACCAAGAGATTAGCTCTATAATATATCCTCTTATACCAAGGCCACTAGGCTGCAGGATAATTAGTATAGCCAAATTGCTCTAATTATTTTCAGCAAAAGAAGGCTTTGCTCAATCCAATGGCAAAATGTTCCAGGGACTGACCTTATGGGATTCTGAGACCAGCAACAGAGCTGGCCTTCTGCTCCCTCCTAAAACAAAAGTTAGTCCCAAAGAAACCTCAGGTTTCACATAAAGTTGCGCAACTTCTCTAGGGTCCAACCTGCCTGTCTCTTTTCCCCTCTGGGCCTCAGTGCTGTTCTTCTCTCAAAACATACCTCACTTTGCCTTTACCTCGCAGAGTCACTGTGGTGGCAGGACTCAATGTTTACAACTGTTTTTCAACTCCACAAAGAAACACCTAATGAAAGATCTTGCTATTGATTCTCATTTCTCAAAATGATCTTCTGAAACATGCTGCTTGTTGCCTCAGAGGAAGTGACTTTCCTTCCCTCTACAAAGACCCTACCATGGTTTGAGTTGTGATTACACATCTTAATTCAGTTCACACAAGATAAATATTACTATTTAGAGATAAATGTTCTGCTGACTCAGTCCTTAGAAGAAAGAACGTAACATGTTTCTTGTCATGCTCCTAATCTACCTGTGAAAGACCTCCTTCTTGTCATTATTTACAAATTAACTATGAGTCAGTGTGGACCAGGATAAAATACAACCTCTTAGTAAGGGAGAGCAAATGAGTTTCAACACACATGTCAACTCTAGCCATTTGAATGTGGCATTTGAGAGCTTGAAATTCAGAAGCATGAGGCCCAATCCAAGCTCAAAGGGAAGAGTACCAGATTGATTAGTGATGTCTTTCATGAACACAGGAGTAGGGAATAGCAGCATGTGCATTACATATTTATTATCATATTATTTCTAAGGTCTCTACTGGGATGCTGCTGTGCATGAATTGTCACAATATCCTTCTTAACTGCTTTCAGGAAATAAAAGCTATTGTGTCATTGTTCATCTTTTATGTTATTCTTCACAAGTGGCCCAGATTTTCCAGAGGCATCTGAGAGGCCACTAATCTCTCCCCTCTAGAAATAAGGTCATCATGTTAGCAAACTTCCTCTGCTCTGACACAGTTGTGGTTTTAATGGAGAACTAATGTCTTCATCAGTATCTGTGCTATTTCACACTTCATTTCCTCCCCAACTCTTGGATGAAAACCATCCAGTCCTGGTGATTTACTTTGCGGGAGTTTCTTTCAAGTTTGTTTCCTTCTCCAAAGATGTCACACAAGCATTTTCAGGGCTCCAGCTGGGGAGCACCCAGCCTTGAAACATCAGTGTGTGACCAAGTCACTCAAGAAACCCAATGTCCTTGGCAGGGACCTGGCTGTGAGGCCTCTTAGCCGAGGCCCTTGAGTCTGAGGATAAGAGAAGCAGCTGCTACTTTTCCTGCCTTTCCATCAGCACTAGTTCAATGGCTTAAGATGGTCCACATTGCCAGGACCCCAGAACTGGGAGAAAATGGGAGAAAAACACAGACACCTTGAACTCGTGATCCACTATTCAGGTTGTCTCCGGATCGCTCAGTGAGTTTCACAAAAATCTCAAAACAACCTTGAAGAAAGAATAGTCTTAAAGTTCTTTTATATGATCCATAGTTGTAGCCATCCCCCGATCCAGATTCTCCAAGACAGTACTTATTTCCCTTCTGTGGTCTTCGAGATACATTTGCATTTAAAATAATCTCCCACTATCTGGCTTGAAAAACCATGGGCACACAATAAATACCTTGCTTTTAACTTGATAAAATTCTGGCTACATGACACAGCTCAGAGAAGCAAATAGGGAGGGTGAAGGAAAAAATTGTAAAAGACTGATTTTCAGTGGCAGAAGGCACCCCCTCTTCACGGTAATAGTCATATACTCTCGGGGTCTAGGCATATGTGGCTTGTGGAGGAGAGATTTCTCTGCTGCTTTGAGGCCTCTGGCTTCATCGGGACAGGCTCTTGTCTGACTTGTGCTTCACTGAGAGTGGACAAAGACAGGATTGAGGATGCAGAACCCAAGATGAAGCCAGCTTATGCTGAGCCAAGACTCACTGACATAAAGAGGAGCTCTTTCTTCATGCATCCTTGGGGCAGAGGCCACATGATGTGGTCTCATCTTTGGCCTTAAACATAGTTTAAATGAGGACAAGAGCCATGTTGGACCATTAAAGTATCTCCTAATAGCAGCTGAAGAAAATATATAAGCACCTTCCCTGAGAGCAAACTCCAAGCACAGGGCCAAGTTGCAGCCTTCCCAGAAAAGCCTGTTGGAGTGGTAGTGGACTGAGCTGCCTGACCTCTCATGTAGTTTGGCTGTTGTTCTTCTGTTTCTTAAATGAACATCTGATATTCATAGCTTGATAAGTATGGGCCTTTATTATTCTGTGATAGGAAAGCTTAACTCAGAATGTCAGTTATATTTCAAAGACCATCACAAAAAAAGGAAGAAAAAAACCAGCTTCAGTTCTCAAGCTTGCCTCATAGTTCTCATTGGAGGATCAGGTGGGTCAGTCCAAACATCAGCATGTGGTCTTGGTTCCTTACCAAATGAGGCAGTGGTGATAAAAGAAAAAAGTCCAACATGCCACTGTGCACTCTGAAAAGACACTAGCATCTACTGCCCCCCAAAGAGCAATGCACAAGAACAATTTTCATACTGCAACGAATTTAAAGTTTTAAGAAAAGATAGAATCATTACACCATTCAGATGCCATGTAGCTAGCTATAAAAAGAATAGGATACTACAGAAAACAAACTACAAACTATGACTACATCTTTAATGTCACAAAATACCTGGCTTGAAATAAATTTCTTTGACAGGAGAAAAAAGATTCCTTTTATCCAGAGACCAGAAATGTTCAAACTCCAACTGTCATAAGGATAACAAAATCATGAGAAAGGAGTTCACCTCCCAATGTAGAAGACATTTCCCCTAATTGGCTCGGCATTCTAAATTCTTGGAATACACAGGTAGCAGCTAACATGCAATTCCCAGAATAAGAAGCAACGACAACTCTCTCCTAAGAAATAGAGGCAACCTGTGCCACCCTTACCTCTGCCAGCTGGAGAAAGTCTAGTGGAGGGGTTTTGAGTAACAATAATAACACTCATCGGCTGTGAGCCCAGGGCAGGAGAGGCAGGAGATCTGTGGAGTCCCAGAACCCTGGTCCTTCCTCTCTTATTGGCAAGGTCTCCAAATGGTTCCTGAGCTCTTCTTGGCAATCACTAAAGGTCACCTGCCGCAACCACAGGTGCCTTTTTCTACTTTGCCTCATGCCCTCGGTTGCAACATCTCATTGTTCCTGATTCCAGGTGGCAAAACCTAAAGGTCACCATTAACCTGAGCCAAAATTGCTTCCTGCTCCCATTTATCTGCCAATTCGCACCACACACTCAAAAGGTCACCAACTTGATGTTAGTGTCCCAGCCCTATCTGGGCCTCACTGCTTCTCCACAGCTACAGCCCTAACAAGGTTATGTCTCTTCCCTGTGCCATCCCTGGGTAAGGGTGGGAGGGCTCTGCTTCTGCCAGTGTTCAAAATCTGAATGTGACTCTCTATCCGTGCCTTCAGCTTGCAGGAATGTAGGGCTGCAGTGGAAGTAGATATAAGTACAGTTGACCTTTGAACATCAAGGGTTTGACCTGTGCAGGTCCACTTATATGTAGAACTTCTTTTGCCTTTGCCACCCCTGAGACAGCAAAACCAACCCCTCCTCTTTCTCCTCCTCTTCAACTACTTAATGTGAAGACAATAAGGATGAAGACCTGTGATAATCCACTGCCACTTAATGAACAGTAAATATATTTTCTCTTTCATGAGGTTCCCTTAACATTTTCTTCTCTCTAGCTTACCTTATTGTAAAAATATAGTATACAATACATGTACAATATATGTGTTAACCAGCTGTTTATGTTATTGGTAAGGCTTCCAGTCAACAATAGTCTACAGCAACTAAGTTTTGGGAAAATTGAAAGTTATATCGAGATTTTTGGCTACACAGGGAGTCGGCATCACAACCTTCACATTTTACAAGGGTCAATAATATAGAAATAAAAATTTAGAAAAAAATAATTTTCTGTCCTTAAATTCAACCATGTCTTTAGATTCAAACCAAGACTCTAAATTCTCAATTATTTTAAATGTGGGTTCCCATCTCTCTCAGTGCCCTCACTGAGTGTCAACAGTCTTATGCCTTTTTTTCATAAGACATTTTACAATCCTGGGCCAACCATCAGCTTCTGGTGTCTAATCTCTCCTTCTCCTAGGCACTCTGCCCTTACATAGCCCTAAATACCTGTAGATGCCCAGACTAGGCACCTGTATAAAGTATGGCTAAACTTCCCAAGTGGGCTAGCCATAGTAGTTTTGACCAATAAAATAATAGTAACTCTTTGGCTCAGAAAGGTAATAAGGACTTTTTCCTTGGCCAAGAAACTACACTAGGAGCCACAAGAGACAGAAATCAAGTATTTACTTTACTTGAAATTCTGCTATCTCGGAAAACAAGTACAGGAAACCACCAGGAAAAACTGTCATCAGCCAAGTGTCTTTAGCACTTGAAGGAATGGTACATCCCATATCTAGATCCACCCACAGCTCAGGCTTCTTAAAGCAGAATAGAAATAGGAAAATATGGCTTGAGGAAAGGAGAGGCACTTCACGTTTTTTAAATGTATAAACCCAATACTGACATTTTTCCATGCTGCCAAGGACTAGTTTCCGAAAAAAATAAAAAATACACCTGTGGCCAACTAACCATATTCTCTTTAAGATTTGCTTTTGTGACTAAATTAATTAAGGCCACTGGTATTTTTTTAGACTAGTGATTTTTTTGGTTGTCCTCTGAACCTAACCCTCATAAATGACTCACTGGAATTTAACTCATCCTAAGTGCTACTTTTTATTTTAACCCTTATAACACCTGACTTAGCCAACCAAACATAAAATACAAGATATAGAATAAATACAAAATAGAATGTACATATGAGAAGAGATAAAATAGAATCTTGGCGAATTCCAACTGCTCCACATCCCCAAGAAAAACATTTGGTCTCCGCTGTTTCACTCATTCCCAACCTCCCACTCTGGGCGTTGGGACCCTTAGAGCCTCACTCCAATTAGAAAGAAAGGTAAGAATGACCCTCAAAATTCCAATTATAAAACACATTTTAAAGTGAAATTTCATTATTTCACAGTTCATACAATAATATTTCAGATGGGAATGGAAGTGAGATGAGAAGGGCCATGTGCCTATAATATGTTTGATGTTACACATATGGGAATTATCTGAAACCCATGTCTTCCTAACCCACCACCAACAGTTTATACACAGGGTTGTTCCAGGTTTTTTCTTTTTTTAAGCTTATTGGTTTTCACTCTCAAGAAAGTCAACAATTCTCTTCACTACGTGAAATTTTTTGATGAATGTTCTTTTTCCCCCTACAAAGGTAGATATTATTTCAGCAGATCTGAATTAGTTTTAATAAACAGTCTGAAATGAACAGTCAAGTTGTCTTTATTTGCAGAGGGAGTGAACTGAACGAGAATATTGTAAGCTATCTATAGTGTCCTTTGCCTACCCTTCTAAGTTCTTATAACCAGACAAGACCTAATAAAGCCAAGGTTCTATCCCTCAAGATTTGTCACATGACATCCAGGTGATCATGGGAGAAACACTAATCTTCACGTGGACACTTAGAAGAGCATCATTCTAAATAGCTATTTTCCAGAGGCTGTCAAATCCTTCTTCTTCCCCAACATGTAATCAAATCAAACTCTAATAGGAAGACTAAATATCACAAACCAACAGTCAGATGGACCTCTGGAGACCAAGGAAAGCTAAGGAGTTTCCCTGCTTGGCTGGGCAAAGCAAGGATCAAAGGAAGCTTGGAGTGGTTGGAATATCACAGCCCTGGAACAGAGGTCAGGTATTTGGCCTTTTCCTGGCTTCCAATGATATTGAATACAACAGATAAATTAAGATCAAGGCACAAGGCAGTTCTCAAAGCACCAGCCTGTCCCCAGGAGATCCCAAGAAAAGAGTCATCATCTACCACGAGCCAGATCTTATCTTTACTTGGAGGAATGCCTGTCTACTTGAGAGTGGATTACATACAACAATGTCTAATCAGAAGCCCTACAACATGATCACAGAAGGAGGCAAACTCATCAAGAGCATTCACTTGGCCAAGGAAGAGATCCTAATTCAGGCACAGGACAAAGTCAATGAAGTTCAGTATACTCCAGCTCCTGATTAACCATATGTGTGTGGAGAGGTGATTACCCAAAATAGCAAGGGAGCTCAACTGTTTACAGGAAAATCTGACCCTTTAAGTTAAGGCAAGAATGGCCTGCCAGCAAATCTCAAAGACAGGAAATATTTTTGGGATTAATAACTCAAACCAATATTCATTTCAGGTTGGGGGAATTCCCCAATCTAACTGTTGGTTTCCACAACTGATGCACACAGGCATCTCAGCTGGAAGCACTGCATGATTTTATAGACCTTTGTTGAGCATACCCCTCAAGTTCCTTCAGAGCCTATCCCCATCATAAAGAGGGAAGAGTCCCAAGCACCACCTTGGCTAGAAGAATTACAATATATCAAGCTTCAGGCTTCATCAGGCCCAAGAGTGAGACCCACAAAGGGAGTGTGAAGAAGGTAAGCCACCTTTCCAGAATCCCTCTTCATGGGCAGCATAGGAGTCACCTACATGGCATCACTTTAGGGTTGCCAAGAAGGCCTCCCTTGCCCTAAGTTTGCCTATACCTCACCATGGAAGATCAGTTAGCCCACAGGTTTATTTTTATCTAAAAGGGGCTTTTAAATATGTAGAAACTCCCTTATTTTAAAAGGCTATCTGCTCTTTAAACATGAACAATGTGATTTTTAAAAAAGGGATGTTTAGGAAAAGTGAAGTCTGGAACTGCTATAGTGATTTTGCCTGTACAAGGGAAACTCCAGAACCACCCAGGGTTATAAAATTAAGCTAACACAGAAAAACTTTATACTGATACACAAGTCAGCATCTCACTATATCTCCCATCTCACATATCCCAAAGCAGTTGGGGTTGTTCCAGAAAACCAATCAATCCATGAATAATGGGAGATGCAAATAAGAATGATTCAGGGCCCTGCTCCCAAGGCTCTTGCAATCTAGTGTGTAGTTAGTGTGGAAATACAAAACTATTCAGCCAGAAAAAAACCTTGGCCTGCTTTTCTGCAAGGCAAGACATTTTCTGCTACAGTCTAGAAAAAGAGTTCTCAGAGCCATTTTACAAAGAGTAAGAACTCCCTGCTCTAGAGCCATTAGAAAGTGAAAAAAGGCAGAGAATCACATAAGGTCATCCTCTTCTGTTTCAATTCCCTGACACTATTCTAGACTTTATGGAATGCTTGTATATGGAAATTTGGTAAAACCCAAGGATTAGTTACAACAGCCCACTCTTCCCTATGTGTGCCTCATGGAGATTTATAGTTCAGGTATAAAAGATCATCTACCAAATAGTTATCCTTCCAGGCCAGGTAAATGAGCACAGAGTTTATCCTAGGTCTTCAAAGACCTCTCATCTTAACGGTTATGAGCTGTGGGTCATGCCTGGCTTCTCCATCCATAATCTCCTTGAAGATCTCTAATTAATAGGATTAGTGCCCCTTATAAAAGAGACCCCAGAAAGTGGCCCTACCCCTTCTACCACATGGGGACACAGCTAGAAGGTGCTATCTATGAATCAAGAAGCAGGCACTCACCAGACACCAAATCCCAAATCTTCCAGCACCTTGATCTTGGACTTCCCAGCCTCCAGAACTGTCAGAAATAAATTTCTGTTTATAAGCTACTCAGTTCATGGTATTTTTTCCTAGCAGTCTGAACAGACTAAGACAATAATCTTGAATTAGCTCTTAGATTAGGTAAAAAAGAATACTAGTAATGGATATTAGGACAAATGGTAAAATGTGAATACCAACTGGGTTAAATAACAGATTGTATCAATGCATGAGTCTCCAATTTACTAACAAATAGTTCAGAAAAAAATTCGGTATTTATGTATTAATGTTTATACAAAAACACACACTCACAGAGAGGGCAAATGGAGCAAAATATAAACAATTTGTGAAACTATGTAAAGGGTATACATACAGGAGTTCCTTCTAATAGTTACTGTACATTTTCTGTAAACTTAAAATTACATCAGGATTAGAAGTTCAAGAATGCTTAATCATTTTGGAAAATCATCCCAAAAATTTTGAAAAAATAACCACATCATCAGAGAGCTGAAAAATATTCACAGCCTTTAAAAAATAGATTAAATCCACTAACATATCAAGATTACAGAAGTCACAACAAAAGAACATTCAACCTAACAAAGCTGAAGGTTCTGAATGGGTTCTCTAGTTCCTGCCTACCTCCATTCCTATGAGAAATTTAGAAAATTATACTTGGCTACTGAATGTTAAACTAATTACTGTAATGTTGAATAAAATTCAAACTATTGTGGAACAATGAAAATAACTGAGCATTGAAAACACAACCATGCGCTTGACAATAATCAAGGAAGAAAAAGGAAATGAAGAATTTGGTCAGAGTCAGACCAATCCAATGAGGGTCAGACCTTGCCCCTTTGACTTAGAGTAATGCCTCAGCCCCTTGCTCTACTCCAAATCTAGGAGGTGGGTTTCTCTAGGGCAGGACCAGGACTGGAGTGAGGGGGGCAATGCACTGCCCTAGAGTGAAAAATTTGAGGGGCACCAAAAAATTCAGCAATCAAGATAAATAATATTTCAATGCAATATTTTTAAAAATTAAAATTAATGCAAAAATTTACCATGAATGAAGTTATCACAAAATATTTAATAAAATAAAGATAGTGCTATGGACTGAATGTTTGTGTCCCCACAAAATTCTTATGTCAAAACCCTGACTTCCAATGTGGCAGTTTTTGGAGACAGGGCTTTGGGGAGGTAATTAGAATTAAATGAAGTCATAAGGGTAGGAGCTGGTCCAGTGGGATTAGTGGCCCTATAAGAAGAGGCAGCAGAGAGTTTGTTCTTTCTCTCTACCATGTGGATGGACACCTGCAAATCAGGAAGAGAGCTCTCACCAGAGCCCAGCCCTGCTGTACCTTGACCTGGGACTTTTAGCCTTCAGAGCAGTGAGAAATAAATTTCTGTTGTTTAAGTCTCCCAGTCTATGGTATTTTGTTGTGGCAACCTGAGCAGACTGAAACACACAGGATCAGTATTCCTGATTTTTCCTTTTGCTTCAGGTTCCAATATCACTTCAATATTTTGATGTTTAGTTCAACATAGTTTCTTTTACATTAATTCTGAATTTTTAAAATACTGCACTAAATATTATTTAACTTGATTAGTGATGTAATTTTTGCCTCACCGTAGTCCTGGCCCTACCCTAACAGACACAGTCTAGCACTCCATTCCCACTGCAATATCCTTCCATATTCCCACGAGCCCCACCTCCCACCTCCCAGAGAAGTAGCTAAATCCTCATGGTTCCTGGGACTGCATTTCACCAATGTCTTGTCTTATGAGGCATGTTGAGATGCTCACCAATTAATACCAACTCTACCTGGCCACTACCTCCTCTGCTTTCTGATGGCCTAGTTCAAAAGAAGAAAAATATTAAACAGCTGTCTCACACTAGAAGGAGCAAAAACAGAGGCTGGAATAGTAAACAAGAAGGAAGATTGGTAAAAGATGGGTAGAAGACCGTTCTTAGTGTTTCAGTGTTATAAATACTAATTAATAGGGAGGCTCTCTAATTTGGGAAGAAAATGTCTTAGTGGTCATCAGAAAGTATATCTTTATATATATATATATATATATATATATAGAGAGAGAGAGAGAGAGAGAGAGAGAGAGAGAGAATGTGTGTGTGAAGTTAAACATATACTCTGCTAACATTCCTTGTGGGAGAGGGAAGAAATTAAGAACAAAGGAAAAAAGGGAATATGGAATAGAGTGGGAAAGGTCAACAATTAAGGCCTCCTCTGCACCAGGAACTGTGCTAGATACTTCCCACATTACCTCACTGAATCCTCCCAACTATGAATGCTGGGCTGTGGAGGATACACTCTGATCCATGCCAGAAAGCCTTCAGGCGAATAAGAATATGTATTTATAGACATCTGCAAGAGAGACCATCAGCTCTCCTTTGGAAGGCAGACAGCTGTGTTCTGCCAGGTGTTCAAGGCTTCTGCATCTGAACATGAAATGTACAAGGTGTTTCAGGCCTGAGAGATGATGGTCCTTAATATTTCCAGTACCTAACCTCTGTCAGCACTGTAGGGGTTCCAGTCTCTGTAGCTGGAAAAAACACAACAGCCCTGCCAAGCTGAACTGAGCTTTCCCTGGAGTTACTGCCACTGCAGCACCTGTTTCACTGCTATTGTGTTTTCCCTAAAACCACCTTAACACTCTGAGCATCAGCAAAATATAGAACTTTGTTCCCCAGAACAGTGTCAGTCCTACTCCAGCCCCCTAATTCATCATTGTTAAATACTGAATGAGCTCAGTTCAGTGAGCAAGGGGAGCTACATATAGACCAAATGAGAAAGAGATGAAATCTGACTTCAAAATCAGAATAAGCACAAATGTCTGCAATAAATTCAGTACACCCAAAGATGCTCTGATTGCAACTAGAGTTAGGAGGCAATTTCTTCTCCTTGTACAGACACCTGAAATATAGTACCTTGGGGTGGAGCAGAGAGGCATGTTTCCTGTGGCTTCCCAGAGAAAAGTCCTAGACCGAGACCAGCTTCTCTGAAACTCTCCTGCACTCCAAGAAAAGGCCCAGCACCTTAGAGATTGGCAAGACAACTGCAGGACTAGCTGAAGAATCACTGGAGCAAAACAAAACTTGAAGAGAAAGAGGAAAAAAAAAAAAAAAAGAAGAAGAAAAAAAGGGAAGGCAGGGCAAGGGAGAAGAATGTCTGGCAGGAGCCTGTGGTTTGAGTGAGGCAGGATGGGGGACCCCTTGGCTATTTCTGCCTCTGCTTTTGGCGGCCTCTCCATCTTGCTGTGTTTATGGGCCTGACGTGACTTTCCACCCAAGTACACCCGCTAGGCTCGCACTGGAAAACTTGCCACCTTCCGCTCAGTTCAGGTTTCATCTGATTCACACCAGGAAGCTCTAGTTTCGAAAGCCCCATGCATTTTTTGCAGCTGAATGGAAACAACTGGATACAAATCAGACCTAGAGAACACCTACAGCTCTTCACTGCCCTTGCACCTCCATCTAACCTTTGAGGCGAATGGCTTGGGTGGCCAGACTCAGTGACTGAGCTTCTCCAAGCTTTGACATCCACAGCTGCCAGCTTCCCAGGACCCAGAAGAGGAGGTCAGTTCTAAAAAGTACCAAAGTTTACACAACAAAATTAAGCGACCAGGAGGCCAAACTGGACAATGAGAGGAAGGGCTGCAGGGAAGGCCTGCCAGGGTAGAAAGCACAAGGTTTAATTTATAGAAGATGACACAGCCTCCCAGGCAGGCTACTGAGTGAGCCGGCAGAGTCTCCCTCAGGATGAGGGCTTCATGTTCCAAAGTCCAGCTGGTGTGAGGAAATAGCGACAAGCGGCCACTCTGACTCAATCATCCCCAGTGTTTGCTACTTGTTGCTTTGAAGGGAGGAGGGAGGGCAGAGCCGAGGTCTGGTCAACACAGCAGTGGCTCAAAGTGCAATTTAATCATCCTGGACTTGGCTCAACCCATCCTCTTGGTGTGAGGGAGAAGCAATTTGTTATTGCTGCTGTCATCAACACTGGGCAGCCATGGATAGAGATCTGCAGGCAGCAGTAGTAGCAGGAAAGGCTGGGGAGCAAAAGAAGGGGGTGGCAGTTGTGTTGAGCTACAGGAACTGCAGGAAAGTGGTGGCCCCCAAGGACAGGGAATTCATGCAAGTTCCTTCTTCATCCAGACCCTGCTGTAGGAAACCTGTTGGGAATCAAGAGACTATAAATGATTTCCTGGCTCCCCCTTCCTAACTCAGGCTCTGTGCTCCATACTCTGTGCATATTCTGTCGAGACACTCATCACCCTGTGTTTCATTTGTCTGATTATGTATGTCTTCTTAAGAGCAGAGAATGGTGCTTATTCATCTTTATACCTCCCAGCACCTAGTACCATGTTTGTTGAATAAGTGAATCAACTATTGCTATGATGAGAGTGTGATTCATTCTCTCCACTGAAATTGAGCATGTACTCTTGTACAGTCTCAGTGTTTGCAAAATACTGCTGGGAATAAGGAAGCCATCTTCCCTGGGGAGAAGGAGCATTACTCAAAGTGCATGGGGGGAAGGGAGATGTCAGAAGAATGCCCCAATTACTATGTAAAATTCAGGTTCCTAGAACCTTCCTCTGACTCTCTGAAGCAGAAGCTTGATGATGGAGGTCAAATAAGGATGAGAAGTTTCATCTCACTAGATCCCCATATTAAGTGTGAATCCTGAGGCCTAGGGAAGAAAAGTGATTTGCCCAAAATTTCCCATCCAGTACTTGCAGATCTGGGAGTATCATCTGTCTAACCTCATTCTTTCCCACCACAAGCTGAATCACTTCCATGAACATCTCCTTGGTACCTGCTACCTGGGGGACTCTGGTGAGCTCTGAGGGGTATGCAAAGATGATTAAGGCACTATCCCTGTCCTCAAGGTATGTACAGTATAAGTGCTGAGATAAGACCCTCTCCTATAATCAAGACAGACTATGGTACCCATGCTGAAGCAAATGACAATGGCTTTGGTCTTCCTACAACCCAATATATGGATGTTTACAGAAGAACTTTTTAAGTTACAGTCAACTTCTACTTTCCAGAAGAACTACAAGAAGCCAGGATTAACATTTATATCATGAGGATATGCCAATTTTTCAAAAGTTCTAGTACATTAGGGCCAAATCCTAGCCAACAAAATTTCTTTTTTCTATGAGGACAGTGTTACACAAAAGGCACATTCATTTTTTGCAGAACTCTAAGGAAAACTCTGTAAGGGTCAATTACTACAGACCAGCACGGATAAAATGTTTGGCTATGTGAGGTTACAATTTGTTCCAATATCAGATAAATAAAAAATTGACTATAGCTTTTTTAGACAAACCCTAAAAACAGCCTTCAACTTATGGTTGCCTACATAACCCCAAATCGTGCCTACATTTCCTCGATGCATAATGACAATTCAGCTGATGATAAGGGTAACCATCATCACTTCTCCCAAAAGTAAAACAGGCTACTTACTCTTGTCTCTGTGGCCAAAAGCAACCAACAACATTCCCTTCTGTATTTAAATGACAATGATGCTCGTCCCCAAACCTCAAAATATCCTAGATGGACAAGTGGAAAACTGATAAGTCTTCATGAACTTCAGTGAGCCACCTCGCTACCTCTAATCAATAATGAAATACTGGTGCATTATATCAAAGTGCTCTCAAAAATGGCAAAACCAAGTGCTAAACTAAAGTTTTCATGTCCCCAAAAAGTGTAACCTCTAGGATTTAAGGGACTCTCTCTACCCCTTTACACAGTTTCCTCACTCTATTGGTTTATTTAGCTATACAATGAAGCCTTCAGTCGGAATCTAGAAAATTGATGGCAATGATGATCTTTGGAAAATATCCATCATGAACACTGCCACTTAGGTAACTGAATTAATTTAGAAATGGTTATTACATAATTAAATTACAAGTTGGTAGGAGAGATCTCAAAAGCAGAAATAGTTCATGACAACCCCTCAGTTCCATTAAAACTAAAACTTTCTAGAAAAGGGAAGAATTAAACTTTTAAGGAATTTGCTTTTCAGGAAGATGGCATATTTGGAAAATGGAGATAAGAAACAAGTCACTTTTAAAAGTTTATCCTTCAGGTTTATCATTACATTGTCTAATCTCTGAAAGTCTTTCTAACCTTTATGCTGTAAAGCCTAACATTCTTGTTGAAAAAGAAAAGTAGAGAACATACATCTAAGTAAATAAAATAATCCATGACAGGACCTCACATCCTTAGAGCAAAACCCAGCTATAATATTAACTCACAGAAATAAAGAAAACATGTGTTTTTATGAGGTTAAAAAATACAGCAGAAAGTTGATTTAGGATATTATTTAATCTAAACTATTACTAACCAGGTATTTGAAGCGCTCTTTCATTCAATCGATCCTCTCCTTTATAATGTCTTCCTAAATGCTTTGTTTCAGATCTGCATTTCTGCTTACCTGGACCACCACAGGCATCTTCCCTAGTGACAATAGAAAAGATTTCTAGTTTCATTCTTACTTGTTTCCCTCTCCTGAGCATCAGAATACATCGTTAAGGCCTTCTGTACTTAGACAGAGCTATGATTAGCTTTGGACTGCGACATATTTAACTTACAGGCTAAGGCCCCAGTGTAACCCTCTTCCCTAGCCATGGCAATATTGGAAGCCATGTGTTGAGATGGCGGAACTATAAAATGAAAGCAAACTGGGTCCCTGAGTCATCACTCAGAAGAGAGCCATGCTGGAAGATGTCCAGATTTCTCACAGTATTATAGACTATTACATCAGTGGGTCTAAATTAATGAACTCTTCTTCTCAGTATTTGTACTGTTGTACAATCTCCTTCAACACTGACGCTGAGTTTAGTAACATGACTTGCTTCAGCCAAGTGGACTTTTGTAAGCATGATGCAAGGGTTGATACATGTTTGCACACTGGAGCCTGTCCTCTTAGAATACATCCTCTTAGAGTCCAGCTTACATGCAGTGACGAAATCCAAGCTAGCAACATACAGAAGCCACATGGAGGAGAAAGAGGAGACCGTCTGACAGCCAAAATGGAGACTATAGTCATACATCCCCTATTAGGTCATCTCAGCCAGCCATTAAGCCACCCCAGCTGAGGCCCCATGTATCATGGAGCAAAGATGAACCATCCTGCTGTGCCCTGAATACCTGACCCACAGAATCAGGAGCAAACAAAATGGTGTCACTAAGGGTTTTAAGACACTAAGTGCGGAAACTGATAACTGAAACAGTGAGCAAGAAATAAACTTGTCTATATTAAGCCACTAAGACTTCAGGGTTTGTCACTGCCATGGGGCCTAACCTATCCTGACTAAACTGATATCTCCCCATTTCTTATCTTTCCCCATTCCATGCTTTAGCATCCTATTTACTACTGTGACATGAATCTTCCTAAGGCATAGCCCTGATTATGTAATAGTTACTGACATTAATAGATCACTAATTGTTGATGACTTTAATTCTTATAACAAAACCTTTATAGATAAGTAAATGGAGGTCAAGAGAAATTAAGAAACTTACCCATGTTTTCAGAGCTAATAAGGATTAGAGTCACAATTCAAACCCAGCCTAAGCTCATAACCACTCTCCTCCTTGAAAAATTCCAGGGGCTCCAAACATCTACTCAATTATCCTTTCTGCCTAGATTGTAAAGTTTTTAGGGCAGGGACTATTCTTTACTCATCTACATATTGCAAGTGTTCAATAAATAGCTGTCAAATTTAATTGAATGGGCTATTTGTCTCAGGCCTCTTGTAAAAACAACCTGAAGGCTGCGCATGGTGAAAGAAGGCATATGCACTGGGTCAGATCAGCCACATGGCTTATAGCTGCTTGCAGCCACTCTTTGGGGAAAGGTGGGAATAGCCAGCTGGAGTCATGGTTTGGGTCCCCCTCCAGGCTTTTCCAGTGGTTCCAATTCTTTCCTACTACAGGAAGAGATAAACACCCTTCATATATTTCCTCTCACCCCCAACTGCAAGGAAAACAGTAACACTAATTAGTTGTAACAGGGTGTTCATTTCACACAGGTCTCAGCAGGTTGCCCTGCCGTTCTTTGAAATGGTCTGGAAACAGCCTTTATTTTAAACATCTGAAGATAATTGAACCAAAGTTGCACCCAGAAACCCTGAGTGACATGCCTTTTATTCTCTCCCTCGCTAACAAGAAATGTTTGCTGCCATTTCTTATTTACTCAACACCTTGAAAGCCTCCGGCACTGAAGCCTTGCACTCCAGGATCCTAAAAGAATAAGTTAAAGTAATGATCGGCAATAAATGGAGGAACAGGGAAGCTTGAGATATTAAACAAAACCCTATGCCTGTTTAAAGGGAAGAAGGAATTACTCTACAAATCTATAAACTTAAGCTCTGTACCTGGAAAAAATGGGGAAGTTGGGGGGAGAACAGAAGAGAATTTATGATGAAATCAATTTGCAAGCATTATACCCTTCAAATACAAGGGTATTAGGTAGCAAAGACAAAAATATTTTCTAATATATTGTTGGCAAGTGGATAGGAAAATGGGCTGTCATACACTGTGGGTGGAAGTGTAAATTGAACAAGCTTTCAGGAGGGTGATCTGGAATACCCATCAAAATTGTAAATGCCATGACTTCAACTGTACAACTCTACTTCTAGAATTTATTCTATAAGTGCTATCACAAGAATGCCCAAAAATAATCATGGAACCTTATTTAAAGAAGGAAATGACCAGAAACAACCTGAAGGCTCATCAAAATAGGTTCAATAAACATTACAATAGATCCACACGACGGAATTCTATGAGACTTTAAAAGAGGGGGAAGTGGAGAACCTGCAAGAATGACTATTTGACAGTCTCAACACAAATTCAAAACTAAAAGTATAAGGTCTAAAGTACTATATGTATTATGCCACAATTTCTCTTTTCATTTTAAAGGTTTGTACATATACATATGTGTGTATGTGTACATAAGGACTCATATATATCATACATGTATCTGGAATGATGCAAAAGGAAACTGGTAACAGTAGTTATCCTGGGAGAAGCTCAGAAACTAGGGATGGGAGATTGCTCTTTACTTTATGCTTCTCACTGTTCATTTTGGGCTATTTGGATTTTTTAAAGTATACAAATTATCTGAGTTTTTTTTTTAATTTATAAGTAAAAAAGGAGAAGAAGTAAAAAGTATCACAGCCTATTAGAGAATAGAAACTGGGTCCAACACAATCTTCTCAGGCACAGCAGTGCACCTGGTACTTTAAGATGAAAAGAATAGAACCAATCTTGTGACTCTAAGGTTTTGATTCAGTCTTTCAGGGAAAACCGGAGGCCCATGCACTGAAGAAGATACCTAATGGGCTGTCACCCAGCAGCGATTTCACAAATCGTGAAGAGCAGGTGCTCCTCGGCCTGCTGGGCAGCAGCTAAGGAAACACAAAGGTAGACATTCTGGGCTTAGAAACACGGGATCCTCAAAAAAAAAGTGAAGGAAACCCTCCATATCACTACTATGTACCTCTAGGCCTGGCCCTCAACCCAATTCCTAGGACCAGTAGGAGAAGACCCATTGCACATTCAGAGGCCCTTAGAATGTAAAATGGTATTTGGCCTGCCTCCAGCACATCCTCTAAAGTTCCACCCACACTGCCCAGGGTAAGAAAAGAAGGTACGGAAAGGAGGAGAGTATACTGAGGAAAGGAAGGTATACTGAGGCTGGACATTTTAACAGGAAAGCAACAGATCTATCCCAACAGCTCTGCTCATACCTGGCTGTGATCTTGCTTAAGCTGTCTTCATTTCCTTTCCCAATTCTAAGATAAGACTAGTAGTTTCATCTTCTATGTTTTAGAGAGAATGAAATAAAATTGTCAACATGATTTTCCATCTTGGGACAGACAGTACTTTGAGAAAATAAACTAATATACAAATACAAAATATTAGCAGTATTATGCAAGTGATCTTTTTGGAGAAAAGCCAGTGATTTGACTAAATTTTCTAGCCAGCTAGTTCAGTCAAAATAGTTAATCTGATAGCTCAGCACAGACAAAACCCAAAACTATGATTATTCATTAATTGCCACACGTTAATTAATAGAGCACTTATTGCAAGCCAAGGATGGTGTGAAGACTAGACATACAGAGATAAAGACAGACTCCTGACCTGTAGGAAATACCAGATCGAGTGAAGAAGACAGATGTAAACAAATAATTGTACTCCAATACCATCACTGCGGTATACTATTAGAGGTACAAGCAAAGTGCCAAAAGAGAAAAAGAAAAGGGTTGACCTCATGACACCTACATTATTGACCTTCACAAGCAGACTCACCAAATCTTTATTTTTTATTTATTGCTTTGTATTGTTTTCACTTAGTCGAGCACCTAAGTGAATAATTTCAAAAATGAAGGACTAAAATTGTTAAGATTTCACAGTGGTCAAAATGCTATATAAAAATCATAAAAATGACCTATAAGTAGCAGCATAATTAGGCAATATTTCAAACGAAATGATTTAAAACAATGTGTTTGCCACCACTGAGCTAAGATTTTGTGTTCTCTTTATGCCTGAAAAAGATAGCTATATTCCATAGAAACTGCACCTCATCTGCCAACTCAACAAATCAAATCCGTCAGTTAAGCGAAGGAAAGGGACAAGTAGAAGATAAAACAGTCAAAGCAGTTGTTTAAAGCCATGTAGACAAAAGAAGAGGTTACCCAAATGTTTCACTTTTAAACTTGTGTTTTATTCGATTTGGTGTTTCATTCAGGTCTAAATATCATCCTAAGAGTTGCAAATGTTGAGCATAGCTCCCAGAGTTAACCTGCATAAAATTAAATTTAATTCTAATTTAATTCATTTCCAGAAGGGTATTCTGTTGTCAATGTTAAAATCTTGAAGGAGTTTCATTTTCCATGACCTCTATAAAATAACAAGCTGCATTTGCCACAACCAGAAAAACATCCCAGGCCTCATTTGCTTAGGGAGCCTATAATCGGATATTACTTACCGCCCTCACGTTATTTCAATAGCTACAAGTCACTCCTATTAAAACAAAAAGTAATTTTCTGACTTAGCTACAGTAATGAATGTTCTCAGTTAAGACAGTTATTTGTATACTGGTAGAACTATTACAATAGCATTACAAATACAGGTTCCAGAGCACTGTGACCATTTTTGCCAAATGTACACTTTTCAGTCTTTTTCTCCTGGGAATTCCTAAGAAAAAGACAGTGGTACAGAACAGTGTTTTCCAAACCTGGCTGCCCATCAAAATCATCTGAGGACTTTCTCTTTTTTTCTTTTTTGAGAAAGGGTCTCCGTCTGTCACTCAGGCTGGAGTGCAGTGGCACGATCTCAGCTCACTGCAACCTCCATCTCCCAGTTTCAAGCAATTCTCCTGCCTCAGCCTCCAGAGTAGCTGGGATTACAGGCATGCATCACACTAATTTTTGTATTTTTAGTAGAGATGGGGTTTCACTATGTTGGCCAGGCTGGTCTCAAACTCCTGACCTCAAGACCACCTTGGCCTCCCAAAGTTCTGGGATCACAGGTGTGAGCCACCACGCCCAGTCTTACATCGTCTGAAGAATTTTCTGAAAAACAAACTTAAATGCTTTCTCTCAATGGCATATATATATATACACACACATATATATTGCAAATATATACATATTGCATTTGTGAGTTAACCAGCTGTTTTGCCAATGCTGTTGGGTGAAGAAAGGAAAGACCCAGAAGTTCTTAGCATGGAAACTAGTTTGAGGGTCTGTTCTGATTTGGACTCCAAAAGAGGGTGTTGGTGCTCCACTTCCCATCTAAAGAGAACCATATGATGTGAAACTTGGATCACAGTCTACAGTGAGCCCCAGAGCCAGGCACAGGGAGCTTCCCTGTTTGCCCAGACCCTCCTTTTGATAAAGACACCAGGCCTCTGTCTCCATCGTAAATACCAGGCACTTCAGCTTCTTTGAAAACTATAAGTACCGTTGGGATTAGAAAGTAGGTTTTGGGGTTTTCCTAGGATAGAACAGCCCAAATGGCATAATTAATACGTCACCTAGCATGGATTGTTAACAAGATCTGGGTTAGAAAATCCTTCTTGCAAGTCATGAAAAGCAACTGGCACAGCAGTCAGAAGATCCCTTGCCCCAGAGTGTCTGCACCGTGTTTCTTAGCATCATGGACAAATGGACTTACTCCCTGTACCTAGTGCAGCTCAAAGGCTAGACATCTCCCAGTAGCCTATGGTTCAGGTTCATCCCATCTTCTCCTTCACTCAATAGGACCCACTTCACTGTGAAACAGAAAATAGGGGAGCTCAAACTGTGTGATTATTATAGGGGTGTCAAAGCAGTGACCTTCTGGGGTTACTCTCTGGAGTTGTTGATTCTGGCCTCTGGACCATGAAAGACCTGAAGGGTAGGCTATAAGAGAACTCTATAAGCCTTAAGGATCAGCATACAGATGAATGAATAATGAACTTTCAAATCTTTATGGACAATATATATCCTCAGAAAGCACTTCAGCATCTGAAGGGACTTGTTGTTTTCAGAGGCATCAAATTGGGTGCTTCATGACCTATAATCAGATCTTGGTAAGTCATCTTGTACAACCCTTCTAGGGTTGAGTTCCTGGGTCATATTTACTTTCTAAAGAGGATACAGAATAAGAACTACGTTGGAGTGGCGTTCTCCCAAAAGACACCAGCTCATTCAACAATTCCTAGAGTCTGTTGGCTAATAACATTTAGAGACCCACAAATGTATCTTGAAGAAGTATCCTCCAAGGTTCAGGATCAGGGTTTCTCAACTAGAGAAAGATAGACTAAGTTATTCTGATTATTTACATATTAAGTGCAGAGAAACGCTTTTCCCATGCCTGGAGCTCAAGGCATCTGTTCACTTTAAGTCTGTTGGCCTTTGATATAGTTTGGCTCTATGTTCCCACCCAAATCTCATGTTGAATTGTAATACTCAGTGTTGGGAGAGGGACCTAGTGGGAGGTGATTGGATCATGGGGGCAGATTTCCCCCTTGCTGTTCTTGTGATAGTGAGTTCTCACAATATCTGGTTGTTTAAAAGTGTGTGGCACTTCCCTCTGTGTGTTCTCTGTCTCCTACTGGCATGTGAAGACATGCTGGCTTCCCCTTCACCTCTGCCATGATTATGAGTTTCCTGAGGCTTCCCCAGCCATGACTACTATACAGCCTGTGGAACTGTGAGTCAATTAAACATCTTTTCTTAACCAATTACCCAGTCTCAGGTAGTTCTTTATAGCAGTGTGAGAATGGACTAATACGGCCTCCTTTTGTAAGTCTGGCCCTCCACACCTGTCTCCACTTTGCAGGATTTAGAATATAACAATGGCTTGGAAACCACCACCCCTGCAGAACCCCCAATGACACTGGGTCAGCGTTAGCAGTCCAGTGCCACTGTGGGCACACTAGCTGAGAGTTCACACTGAATCAAGGAGGCCTTTATCTTCTAAACCAATTAATTGTTAACAAGATCTGGGTTAAAGAGAAACCCTCTTGCAAGTCATGAAAAGCAACTGGCATAGTAGTCAGAATATCTCCTTCCAAGCAACAGCAGGAAGGCAGGTCATAAGGCATAAAAGAAGAAAGGAAATAGCAAAGTGAGGCTGTTTTCCTCCTTGACCAACTGCATCAGAACCAAAACAGTACTAAGGATTTTACATGTAATTCAACAGGACCAAAAAGCACCTGGCACTCTGTGGATCTCTGCTGCTGACTCTTTTGACCGTGCAGTTTTTTAATGCATTCTTACAGAGCTGCCTTACATTTCTCAACCCTCCATTTTGCTCAGTGATTACCTTGTGTTTGAGAGGGTTTTCCTCCTTCCTTCTCCTGACAATCTTCCTTCCCTGGTACCATGGGGCTGAGCCCTAAGCTGGGATCTCCTGTCAGTTCATGCACATATCCCCCACTGCTCTTGGGAAAGGAAAGCCAGAAAAATTTCTGTCATTCTGCTTCAGCTTAACCCAATTCTGCTCTCTCAGGCAAACACACACAATCTGTCTTTCATTTAGAGATTTTTTTGCACTTCTGTTTAACACTAGATATTTTCAGATTGCCTTTTATTCTATTTCTTTTCCTCCCTTGCTGGGCAGAAAACAGAGGCTGCTGTGGTCACAATCCTGAAACAAATAGGAAAAGAGGAGGCAGAGAGGTTCCCACAAACTAATTATGCTTCTAAATGCTAACACCTCATCAGGCAAAAGCTCCAAAAAAGACTCCATGAGCATTCAACAATTTCTATCTACAAAAAATGTTAAATGTCCTTTCTTTCTTCTCTAAGTCCAGGATTCTTATTCCTATTATAGAGATTCCAGAATATAGAGAGATCAACTGACACATTCAAGGTCACACCTACAGGTGACTGGCAGGCATCTCACGCTGGGCTCAAGGATCATCTTGAAGCCAAGTCATCTGTAAAGTGGCTGTAGTGGTCACAAAACCCATCACTAAAGTTTGACAACCACCAATTCAGTTTTACAAATGTTAACTGAGTGTCAACAGGAATTCAAAGATGAGTAAGACACAGTGCTCTCCAGGGTTTTCCAGTCTAGTTGGGGCTTGTAAAATAAATATTTTTTCCAAAAAGTTATAATTCAAGCAAAAACATGTTGGATGTCATAAGAAAGGTACAAAATACTAGTTTTCACAGGCTTGTAACTTATCCATTCATCTGTGACGAATTCTAAAATGTAGAAAATATCAACCAAAACCATTGTGTGAGTGTGTATATGCATTTACATGTGCACAAAGATGGCCACAGAATAAGAGGGACAGCCAAAGCCAACAACCCTTTGGGTACAGGCATCAATTGCCCAAAAGTCTAAAGGTTAATGCCAATCTAACAGGGAAAAAGGAATCGAACAGGTGTGCATCCTGCCAAGAAAATAACAGGTTAAAACCAAATTACTGTCCTGTTGATAGTGTAAAGCTGGCAGGTATTCTATGATGATAAAGGCAGGACAAGAGCCTTGATTAATGGTCAAGTCAGGTTACTTGGTGAAGACCTCCTCCCAAGAGAAGCTGATGATGATGGCCAAAGGGGGACCCTTGTATTTATACAATCTTAGCTACACCTTTGAGAGTTGCAGAAAACCTAACTGGAGCTCTTTTGTGACCACAAAACCACAGAAGCACCCTGGCGCCATTTTGAAAGGAAACCAAAAAGACATCCCTAAAAGAAGAGCTCCCTTTAGCCAACTCCAAGTTAAAGGTAAAATTGGTGAATCCAAAGACTTTCCTCCATTACAGTATATCCAAACATATGAGCTCTGCATGGACATACGTAATGTTCTGAAGCCATTACATGTTTGGATTTATACATCATGTCAATTAACACTTATATCAAATTGCCCTTTTCCATCTTAGAATACTCCTGTCATATTTGGTGTCAAGATAGATCTTGAAAGTAGAATAAACTTTCTTTAGAAAGAAATTTATGGGAAAAAGCAGGAGGAACGGTGCTCCAGACAGCAGCAATAATGGCATGGAGGAGGAGAAAAAGCCGTGTGGAGAGGAGCTGTGATTAGGGCAGCAGTAGAAAGTAGGCAAGGAGGGTAGTTTGGTAGTTTGGGACCAGGGACTGTCTTGTGCCAACACTCTCCAAATAGTTTCTTTTCCTTTCTTTTCTTTCTTTGTTTTTTGTAGATGGAGTCTCACTCTTGTCACCCAGGCTAGAGTGCAGTGGCGCAATCTCGGCTCATTGCAACCTCTGCCTCCCAGGTTCAAGTGATTCTCCTGCCCTCAGCCTTCCAAGTAGCTGGGATTACAGGTGCCCACCACCGTGCCCAGCTAATTTTTGTATTTTTAGTAGAGACGGGGTTTCACCATGTTGGTCAGGCTGGTCTTGAACTCCTGACCTCAGGTGATCCACCTGCCTCAGCCTCCCAAAGTGCTGGGATTACAGGCATAAGCCACCGCGCCCAGCCAAATGGTTTCTCATAAAAACACTAAAGAGTGTCTGAGTTGTCTCAATGTATGAAAAGTGTAATTATGAGCAAGGTAGACAGATAATAATATTGAGCATTCTCTAATTTTGCACCAAATATGAGAGGAATATTCTAAGATGGAAAAGGGTAATTTGATACAAATGTTAATTGACATGATGTATGTACCAGGTACTATGCCAAGCACCTTAGATTTGTTATCTCACTTAATTCTCACAAGAACTCTGCAGCAATATTATTGCCCTCATTTGACATGTACACAGCTGAGGTACAGTGTGCCCAGGTCATGTGTTCAAATTCACAGCCAGAAGAGTTGCTCAAATCAGGTCTCCCTGACTCTTCCCTGCAGTTCAGTGCTACTTCTTTGGCCTCTATCTACTGTCTTAGTTTCCCATACCAACCAGCTTTCTCTGCTTCTGGTATATGAAGGCTGTCTGCTTTCATGCTTTCATACTCACACTCACGCTCATCTCCCAACAGAGGCCATCGAATACACTGCAGGGTTAGTAGTCAGCTGACAAGATGATGGACACAAAAAAAAGCCCTCAGAATTCAGAAAAGGTGCTGAATAAAAAATCCCTCAAAAGTCTAAACCTATATACATGCCCAAAAACTGCCCTTATAATAAAGCAGATTTTTCATTCTCAGCACTGACCAGCAATGAGCCACACAGCTGTGGAAGCCTAACAATTTGGGCAGGAAAACAGACAGGCAAAGAAAAAGAAGAATGTAGTCAATCCCCAAAGAAAAAATGTTAACATCCGGAACCAATTCACCCACGCAGGCTAGGGAATTGTTACACCCAGTTCTCCATAACATCCCTCAGCACCGCCCCCAACACTCCCCTACATACATAAACACACACACTCTCATACACACTGGCTGAGGCTTGGCTTACTCTCTGCTCACCCCTACAGCCACCAAATTGGCCTGTGTCTTTAGGAAGCACCTCCTGCAGTACCTACCACCCAGTCAGAATATCACAGAGATGCCTTAAATCTCTGTGTTGTCACAGTCTAATCTGGGTAATGCACAGTTGTACCAGATGGGATCTAATGTTCCCAGGATTAATGTTGGTCATGCAACTAGTGCTCTGAACACTGCGGGGAAAATGAAATGACCAAGGCCTGGCTAGTTGCATACCTTGTAGAATCTACATTTCTAATGTGATAGATCTTATGGATGAGATCCAGTAAATCACCCAAGATTGCAGTGTTCATCTCATCCTCTGCCACACTCTATATTTCAAGAATTTGGCTCTCTATGGGTTCCTTGGGAAAGGAAATGGACCCAGAGATTCATATGCTTCTGTTGCTGCAAGAGCGTATCAAATCCCATCAATCAGTTGCCTGCATAGAGTGGTGCTGGCAATAGGAGAAAGCAAAGCTTTAAAACAGAGATGGATTTTACATCTTTCTCTTTTTCGCTTCTAAAAGCCATTTTTTTAATCACTGGCCACAACAGACAGGAATATGACAGACTATACAACTAAAGAGCCAAGAAACACATTAATGCTAAAATCCACACACCAAAACAGGGGCAGGGGGCTGGATTTTCTTCAAATCCCTGTTGGAGACATCAGACTTCCTAAGAGAGGAAGGTTACTCGGAGTGGAGAAAAAGTGATGGAAAGACAGTGAACAGGTGCGCCAGAAAAGCATGAAACCTGTTGTTGAGTTCTCTGAAACTCACTGCTGGCATCTCATCCACTTACAGCATTAGAAGAGTAACGGAGCACAGGGTGTAAGTGTTCGTTGAAATGAGAGACTTCTGCAAATAACTGAGTACCATACCAAACAAGGCTACTCCAAATAGAGCTGTTACAAAATAAATGAATCAGAGCAGTCACTCAGAGGTTAAAGTTAAAACCTCTACCCTAACAGCGGGTGTACTTGCCGTGGGTCCTCAAGGCAGTTTCCTAATCCGAAGGCATTAAAAAGAAGCCACTGTGGAAATCAGAATCTCTTCCTTTGTAAATTCAATCCATGGCAAAGGGATTTCAGCTGTGATTGCTGAGTTTGAAAAAAATCAACAGTACTTAGAACTGCACGAATTGCCCGTCATTGCAACTGATATGTTTCTAAGCTGTTCCATTTTGAATCAATTACCAATAAGATTCCATCCATCCCGTTGTGAATGGAGAAGGGAATGGCTAAAACAGAACAGTTAAAGTTTCCCCCAAATTTCACTGCGTGAGGAGATTTAGGATGGAGAGGTTTTAGATAAAATTCAATATGTAGTCACTATACTTCAGACACTGAGATTTTTGTGCATTAAAGTCAAAGAAACGCAGGTCATGTTGGGAAGGCTGCACGTGCACCATTCCAAAGACCACGGTTTAGAAAATCAACCCTGTATCACTGCCACAAACAGACCTCTACTAGCAGGTATGGAAAAGTCACCTTAGGAGCAGAAGAACTAATAATGACAAGCAAGGAAGGAAAATACCTGGAAACTATAAATAACCTCTCTCTCATTCACAATTTAACAATTTCTGTTTTGGTGACAACGTGAGCAGCAAACATAAATTTCCACCTACAAAGGTTCAAAATTCTCCCTAGAGCTCTTAAGAGTCATCTACAGGACAGGCAATATAATCTAGTGGTTAAGGATATTACTCTGGAGCCACACACGGCTGAGTTTAAATTCTGGCTGGGCCACTTAAAGTATACTGGAACTGTGCAACGGTGGGTGAGCTATTTAATCCGTTGAGCCTTCATTTCCTCATTTGTAAAATGGGGAAAGAATTACCTTCCTCGAGACCTATTGGGTAGATGCAACGAAAGAATGTGAATAAAACCATCCACACAGTACCTGGTACAGAGTGTGCTCTCAATTCATGAAAGCTACTGCTGGTTAGAGTTGTGGACACTGAGCAAAGATAATGCTTGGAAAATTGGAAAAGTATAGGAACATCTGTCTTGGGGATAAAACATAGGGCAGAGTCTAATTTGAACACTGAGACCTGGATTCCAGAAGGAAAGGGCAGCTCCCTTTTCCTCTGGATGGTCAGGACCTCAGCACTTCTTCTTAAGGGCCCTGGGCTGCTTCTTGAAGGAGACTGAGGAGAGGATCTCTTCTCTGTTCCTCTTTCCTAGGGAAGCCACCTTCTCCCTCTGTTGCCAGGAAATAATACAAACAAAGTCTAGGGTGAAACAAAAATTTTTAAAAAATTAGTAAATTATCAAATCCAGGCTTCTGTTTTACAGAAGGAAGAAAACTGGGCAAACCAGGGCTGCCAAATGTAGGTTGTCCAGTCCTAAACCGGGCAAATCAGAGCTGAGGTTTCTGTTGTTTCTCTAAAAAAAGACTTCCCAATTTCCTCTTCCCTGACATTCAGCTCAGTTATAGGCTTTCTTTTCATTTAGTCTCTTTCTTCTTTTATTCTTGTTGTTGTTGTTGTTGTTGTTGTTTTAATTCAGCCAAGCAACACCTACTAATCCTTTATTGCAGCTTCAACTAACTGGTGCAACTGGCTCATTTTTTCTCAGAATCGGTGGGGGTGGGGGGTACATTGGAATATGGCTTTGCAAACAAAGAATGAATCTTCCTATTTCCTATCAGGTAAAGTCTGGATTCTTAGGGATTTCTGAGCTCTGGGAAGAAATATCAAAAGCTAACCAAAGAGAAACATGCTTGTGTTATTCCACCTCCCTGCATTCAGAAAGGCCTTCCTGTCTTCTCAGAGCAGAGTTCCTAGGGAAGTTGGTAAGGCTGAGTCTCCTCAGCCCCGCTTCTGCTCACCCCCTCTTCCTACTGTATGCCAGTCAGCTACTCCCCACCCCTTCCCCAGATGCTCACTCAGGTTGGCATTTTGCCTCAGTGGAACCTTCAGTAGCAACAGCTGTCAAAATCCCTTTCGTCTTTATTAGCCACAGGTACTCAAATTCTGTACTGTTTCTAGCCATAGGCTATAAACAAAGTGGGGATTCCACTTCAAGTCCCAAACATTCCATTTAAAGCAAAAGAATGGGGGAGAGGCGCAATGGCTGCTATAGATTACAATTTGCAACAATTTCTTATCCAAGCTGCTCACTAAGGTGAGTAATCGCTGTCAATTCAATTGATAGGAATAATAGGCACTATGCTAAATCTTGTGTTCCTGTATGTGAACCATCTCATGTAATTCTCAAGTAATCCTTTAGTGAACACATTTATTATTCCAATTTCATAGATGCAGAAACTAGGGTTGAGGGTGATTAACTAACTTGCCCAAGGTCATACAACTAGCAAGCGTTAAAACCAGGGCTCAGACACATGCAGTCTGACCCCAAGAATCTGATCTTTTAACCACTACACTGTGTAATTCATTCATTCATTGCACCAAGTAGAAATGATAATAAGATACAGTATTTTGTGAGTGTTTTGATATACATATAATTGTTATATACACATATATATGCACATATACATAGAACAGGGGCTGGCACAGAGTGCCTATTTAATAAATGTTGCTGTTTGTTATCATTGTTCTTATCATGTTATCATTATTACAGTTTTATTATTTATTAAGTGCTTCCTATGTAACAGCCATTTGTCCTTGGATCTGGAGATACAAAAACAATGAGGACAAGGTCGTTGGCCTACAGGGGCTGCGCAGAATGCAGACATCAGATGAGGGTGAGGAGCCATCACTGGAGTTTGAACCCACCTGCAGAAGTCTGTAAGGAAATAAAGCCCTACAGATAGAAACACAAGAAACCCTCCTAGGTGTGTGCTGGGCACAGTTTTGCATCTGACCCTGCCCTCAAGTTCAGCAGCTATGAATAGAGGCCTTGAATGCTAAGCTGTCTTCTGATCTATCTTGTTGACAAGCGTTTTGCCTGTTACTAAGTCATCCTTTTAGCATTCTCACATCTCTGCCAGATCAAGATCTCGGCTTAGCAGACTAGACATGGAAAATAGTTGCTAGTGCTTTCCATCAGGCTCAAATAGTAATGAGGGGGCAACTGATTTTTATTAGCCCACCAATTCAACTCACCAGTGATGAAGTTGCTTTTTTCAACCCTCATTTTTCAAATCCAGAGTTTTTCCAGTTATTTCTGGGAATGGCACAGAAAATGTTCAAAGCATAAATAACTTACATTTCCTTTAAACTCGCTAATGCCGTAGAACCCTTTCAACAGCATTCACGCAAGCAACAATAGGTTACATCATACACAAGGACTGGAAATCACTGATCCAGGACTGCTGAACATGTGATATTAATACAAAAACTTTTTCAAGAACTTTACCAAAACTTTCAATTCTAGCTCTAAAAATCTCTCTTTTTTAAATTTTTTGGCCTTGTGTTGCTATTGCTGTTAATTTCTACAACTGCAGTAAAACTCCTTCGTTCCAACAAAGTAAGGATGGGTCAAGTGATGGCCAAAGTACTTTAGGAGAAAATGTTAATATTTCAAAAAACAAAACCAAAGTTAGGATCACAGAATCTTGTAGCTAAAGGGGCCTCACATGTCATTTGAGCCTCATCTCCCTCATTTCACAAATGAGGCACTGAGGCCTCATCAGTGGCTATAAAACAATTTTGAAACTTTTTTTCAACATTAATATGTCTGGTTTTAAATCAAATATCCCTGGTTCCAACATCAATTGCAAAACTAGCACTAGAATCTAGGACTCCTAACTTAAGCTCCTCCAGCCCTCTTTCTACCATAAAAATATGGATATAATACAGAACATGAGGGTCTGTGTTGAAAGCTTTGCAGGAAAGTGAAGACATACATATCCACATAAGTAAGCAAAGTTTCTGATATATTTTACAATTCAGTATTTCTCTGTAAGTTTGTTTATACCTGTAATTTTCTAACTAAATCCTTCTTTCTAAATAGCGCATAGGTATAGCCCCTCCCACCCTTTGATGCCAAAAAAATCAAATTATTAATTAAGTTTCTAAATTGAGAAAACTTTTCTGAACCCAGGGAAGACACCGCTGTGTTCACAATCACTTGTTGGCTCAAATGTTTGCCCCTCCCCACTGCGAAATTCAGTTATTTATTTTTCAGGAGCAAGAGTGGAAGCACTAAAACACCCAAGGCACCTAGCCCCTAGGTTTACAATTCTGAGCCCTGTATCCTGGAGAGATTAAAGCTTTGGAGCAAGGATGCATCGGGACAGGACTTCGCTTCAAAGGGAAGCCATTCCCGCCGGCTTCTTAAAAGAACGCAGTTACTTCAGCTACTAGTAGTCACTTCTCACTCTGCTTTTACACTTGGTTGGTTTCTTTGTCTTTTTCTTTTTTTTAATAAAAGAATGAATTCATCGTTTTTTAATCCCCCAAGAGCAGCGTGAAGGACAATCATTTGATTTTCTTTGTCTTGGTGGGCAATGCCCGCTTTCTGGGCGTGAGCATCCCTGTCTCTTAGGCACCCAGGGATCCTCCATGTCACGATCTCACAGGATGACTTTCCTTTTTAACAGACGAGCTACGATATATACTGACCCTAGATTTACCCATTTGGAAATGGTTAGGGATTAAAAGTTCTTCAAGCCAGCGGATTCTTGGTTTCTAATTGCTAATGTTTGAAGTCAGTTTGATTCCTCGGAAATTTGTTCTGCCTGATGAAAGCAAAAGCTCGAACTCCCCTCAGGGCGTGAGGTGTAAGACCCTTGGGTTCCATTTGCATTTCTGGTTTGCTGTTGGCGGGTTCCTGATTTGTTTTTGTTTTGTTTTGTTTTGTTTTGTTTGGTTTGGGGGGGGGGTGTCTTTCACCAGGGCCTTCCTGGTTAGCCCAGGGTCCCCACATTTCTCCAGAATGTAAATAGAGCTCAGAACAGCGGCCATCCCTCAGGGTTTCGGGTCCCGGGTTTCCAAGGCCCCGCGATAACCCCGGGCGCACGCGGCGCGGCGAGGCCAGGCGAGGCCAGGCGGCTGGGCCAGCGCGGAGCCCCGGGCGCGAGAACAGGAACTCGGGCCGGCACACTGAGGCGGTGCAGCCCAGCCGCGCCTGACCCGGCCGCCGTTCCCGCCCCGCGGCGCCTCCAAGGCCCGGCCGAGGGGCCGAGGACCGGCAGACGCGGCCACGGCCCAATTCTGACTTGTGAAGGTCACCGAAACTGCTCTGTTTTCCCAGAGATGGGTTGACGGAAAGAGATGCAATCCCAGTTCCTTCTGGGGCGAAACGGAATCTGAAATTCTTGGAGAGGGGAAAGAACTGGACGTTTTCATCGTGCGTGGAGGAAAATTGGGGGAGGGGAAGTGAGTGGCAAGTAAGGGGGTTAACTGCTTCCCGGACCCCTATCCGGAGCTTAAACTACACGTCCCCGGGTGTGGGACAGTAAAAGAGAACGCAGCGGTGAGGGGATTAGGAAAATCGGTTCATCCAGTTGAGAACTAGGAGCTAAAAAAAACTCCAAGGCTCCGAGCTAGGTCTATAATAAATACCTAAATCTCTAATGTTCCCTTTCCAAGGGAACTCTACTCGCCATCTGTAGTGGGTGGTTTGTGTTTTTGTTTTTTAATCCTCTAAAGTGTATGGCAACATTTTGGAAACTGTCAGCTCATTTGAGCCTTGGCAACTATATTGTAGAAAATATACGATGACAAGTAAGAGGACGCTTTTACATACATTCTTTATGTTCTTAAATTAATTTCCCCAAATCACGATGTTTCTCTAGTTATTTCTATAAGCCATTTTTATTATTAAGATTTCTTAGTTATTCCGTTTGCTTTCTACATGGAAGAACATGAAACCACTTTTTAGAATAAAAAGCACCATTCTGCCCATCCAAAATTAATACAAATTACAAAATTAAATTTAGTTACAAAAATTCCACTCTCCCTGTTCCTTTAAATAGCATCTGTACAGTCTCAATTTCTGGTATTTTGACTGGTACTTTTTTTTTTTTCCTTCTTTTTTGAGACAGAGTCTTGCTCTGTCACCCAGGCTGGAGTGCAGTGGCAGGATCTCGGCTCATTGCAACCCCGGCATCCTGGTTCAAGCGATTCTCCTGCCTCAGCCTCCCGAATAGCTGGGATTACAGGCCCCCACCACCACACCCAGCTAATATTTGTGTTTTTAGTAGAAACAGGGTTTCACCATCTTGGCCAGGCTGGTCTTGAACTTCTGACCTCGTGATCCACCCGCCTTGGCCTCCTGAAATGCTGGGATTACGCCTGGCCTTGACTGGTACTTCTGACTTTGGTCACAGTCATCAGTTTATTTACAAGTTAAATGACAATGCCCATTACCTGGAAGTTTCAAAACTGGGATACTCTAGAATCGTCCCATGATACCTAGGGGTGACAAAACTTTTGGCCTCCCAAATTTTATACATTCCCAATTTGTTAAACTGGCCACACACACACACACACACACACACAATGGCAGTTTCTTGTCCCAAATTTTATCTACATCCAATTCAGAACTGACATTTTGATGTGGATATAGTGTTCTGGTGATATTATAGTGTTCACACACATAAGTTTGTATATAAACACATACATTTGTGAACATATGTTTTATACACTTATCCATAAAATGTATAAAACACTAGCTAATATTTAAAGTATAAAATGAAAAGTAGTCATTTGCAAGGCCTGTTTTCACTTCTGGTATCAAAAGCTCATCACCAGTTTTGCAGTCAGCAAGATATCTTGCCTAAAAGTGAAGCCATTAATGGCACTGAAGAAATGTTGATTGGTCCTCACCAGTTGCTTGAATTCCCCTTTTCCCATTTCACAGCGGGTCCTCCCTACCAAATCACATTTTCCACCTCTGACACTTAGAGCAAGGGCCTCACTTAAATTAACTAATGATTATCCTTCCCCCAAGAAGTATAAACAGGACCCTAATTTATAAATTTGCTAATTGCTGTTCCCAGTGCAGACCCCTGAGTATCTCAGTCATGCACATATAAAATTCCAGACTTACTAGAAACCAGGAAAAGTGAAGCAAAAATAAACTACACGGATGAGAAAGAGTAAGGAAAAGAGATTCCACATTCCACCAGTTCCTTAGTTTTCCCTTTTGTGAAAAGTATCTCAAAAGGTCAAAACATAAATCTCAGATGGGAAAATCATTTAAATATTTTCTCCTATTGAACAACTTTATCTTTTGAGAGTATGAAAGCAATAACCAGCTACGCTCCCAGAATAATAATCGAATGGAGTCCTGTTTCCAGAAAGGAGAAAGGTATATAGCATGGCAATCTGCCCTTTATCCCTGTGGAATTTGCACAGTTTAGCCTTGCTTTAAAAAACAAAAAACAAACAAAACAAAAAACTATAGACACCCTGAGAAGGAATTCCCAGATTTAAGAGGTAATTGTTTTTCTCCCGGGTGTGAGAAATAAAGTTCTGCCAGAGTCTATAATCAGGATCTCAAAGCAGTCCTCTCATCTTGTAATTTTTTTTGTCAATAGAACGATTGTGATGGACCTGAAATATTTCACTCAATAATAGCATTGAGTGCCCTAAGAGAGGACTGGATGAACACAATGTTTAGGCCTTCTAAGCCAAAATGTATTTGTCCCTTTCTCCTTGTGGCCTAATATGAGCGTTAATGACGAGGGACTCGTTTCCATGTTTACACTCATGAAGAACAGTATACAGATAAATGGAGAACACAAACCACAATACCCAGTATTTTACACAAACCACAATACCCAGTTTAGAGATTGCATGCCATTCTTCACTCACTCCTCACATGCTGTCTATATTAAAAGCTATTTTAAACAAATTTTCTTTCATAATTAAAAGATTTTTATACCATTTGAAGTAATTGGTATGGGAGGTGTCAGAAAAATGTCAGACAATTTGTGTCACCATCATTTCAGTCTGAATTCCTGCTTAAGAAATTTAATTCTCCCTTCCTCCCTGCATGAAGGTTGCCCCCATGAAACTTTCCTTCTGGGAATTTCACCTATACAAATCAAGATACCCAAAGTGGCAAGCTCAGAGCCCAAATATAGTGCTCAGTAAGAAATAACGTTGAGTTGGGAGTAGAAGATCTGAATTCAGAATTGCAGCGCCCGTAGACTGTGTGTGAAGCTGCCTGGAAAGCCTTCGCTGCCCATGAGGTTTGTGCTTCCCCAGCGGGTCTCTGAGGTGCAGAGGTGGACGCCAGAGGCGGGTGAGGGGTCGCCCTGCACTTCGTGGCAGCAAAGGGAGAGACCCGCACACCCGCTTGTGATCCCTGGGTCTATCATTACTGGCTTCTGAAGCGCGGGAACCTAGGGTGGGAAGGGACCTTTGGAAATGCAAACCACAGCCTATTTTACCTCCTCCCCATCACAGTCCGGACTCTGCATCTGGGTTTTCCCATTCACTGAACTTCCCATTGCCCTCGTGCAATTTTCCGTGGTCACTTCTTTGGGTGGGAACAGGTTACAATTACTTCCCTTTGCCTACTGGTTTGTATTGTGCCACCGCGCAGGAGCCGGAGTTTTACCTAGAATGTCTTCATAACCATCTCAGCTGCCCGGGAACCCAGCCCCGCGCACCCAAAGGGCTTCTAATTTAGTAAGATCAGATCAGTGCGCAGAAAAAGGCCCTTGGCGGTCATCCTCTCAGCGAACAATACTCCTCACTGGCCCATGACAAATTCGGGCCTTATCTCCCTCTCGCTTCCCTTCACACAAGGTCACTTACCAAAAAGGTGACCTCCGCGGAAGACCGTTTTAACCTGACAAGCGAGTGCCTTGTGTAGGTCCACCAGGCCTCACCCTTGACTCCTCGAAGCCACGAACCTCCAGGCCAGCACCAGTGCAGGGGCGTGCACAGCAGAGACGAACCAAGGTTCCTTATCCCTGGACTCTACCCCAGCAGACCCTCCGGCATCTCACTCTACGCGTTCGCGGAACACCCTGTCCCTGCGGTCCGAACTCCGGCCTGTGCCCTGGCTGGCGCTTGCCCCGCGCAAACACACACACATTCTCCCCCGCTGACTTGAACTCATCCCTTTTTATTTGTTACTTAAACGTCAGTGAAGAGTCACTTCCTCCGTGTTCACCCTGTTTCCCTATTGGGGGTTGGAGGTGGGTAGAGAGGTGATGTCAGAATTAAAATCTCCGAGTTTTATTTTGAGCAAACAAACCATAAACTGGCAGATTAATTCATGTGACCACTTGATCTAGATAACTCCAAAGAAAAAAGTGCCCTGGGGCGGCCGCGCTTACTGCACGGGCTCTTCCTGTCTCATTTCACTAGGAGTTGAGCTGTCGGGTGCGTTCGGGAATGCGGGACCTGCCACGTGTGCACGTGTACGCGGAGTGTCAATCTGCCTGCGTATTCTTGGGTGTGCCTGTCTAGGTGCCCACCCGCGCGCGCCACCACCTCCCCAGGCCTCTGGAGTGCAGCGGCTGCGTGGCCCGGCCCGAAGTCTCTGGAGGAGGAAATCCTTCCACAGAAGGTTTGAATTATTTCGCTCCGCGGGAGACCCGGCTTCGGCCGCACTCAGCAGATTTTGGCGGGAAAGGCCCAAGCCCTAGCTGAGGACTCCGGGTGGAGCCGGGGCTGAGGTCCGAGCGCAGATGGCGCCGCCGAGCGCCTGAAATATACTTGCAAGGCCGAAGCCAGAGCAGCTGTTCCAGCCGATCCTAGCTCTAAAGTTCCTCTGTTGCTCTGGGAGAGGGCGGGGACGAGCAGGCTCCAGAGCCAGGCCCCTCCGAGGCTGGTCTTGAGGCACTCCTAGCGGCTTCTCCAAAAGACGAGTGCCGGCGTAGGCATGACCACAGTGAGGGTACCTCACAGACCCTTCTCCAAAGTCTGGCGGGCCTTGGGGTTTTTCGGGGCCACCAGGCTCGGTGGAATTTTTGAAACACTTTCGAAATACATAGTTTCCTCTGTGGAGTGAGTGCCTACAACGCGCAGGCCAGACGGATCCCGCGTTGCTGCAGGTTGTGCCCCAGGCTGCGGGTGCTTGGGCGCCAACTAAAGCCAGCTCTGTCCAGACGCGGAAAGAAAAATGGGCTGTGAGAAAGCAAAAGGCCGCGATTTTGAATGAAAAGGCCGCGTTTTGAATGAAAGTTAAACATTAAAATCTGACCCTAAGGTTGTCTAAAGATCGCAGAATTTTGAGGCTCCGGCAGAGCGGACTGAAAAACCGTGTCATGAGAGATGGTGAGAATACTCTAGGCATGAACGTGTGCGTGTGTGTGAGTGTTTAATTCTTCCCCCAAAACAATTTTTTGTTCTTTTCCTATTCCGGGTTTGTTATCGGCCTAGGGCGGGAGAGCCACACAGCGGCTTCTTGGCCCTAAGAAGGAGAAGAGAGTTGAAACATAATGACGCTCACCCGGGAAGAGACGCTGCCCTGGGCACAATAGGGTCGTCTGCGCTACTCCTCCATACACAGATCTTTAAATGTGACCCTGTGTGTGTTCGTTAGGGTGCTACAGTACAGCAAAATAAAGGCCTAAAAAGAACTCCAGCCGCGGTCGCGCCTTTCGCTACTGCCTGAGTCTGGAGCCCACAGCGCCACCTCTTCTGCTCCCTGGACCACTGCGTCTCCACGCCATGATGCCCTTTTTACTAAAAGATCTTTTCTCATCCTATCAGCAAATCGTTAAAAAAAAAAGTCTTAGCCATTGCGGGGGCTCCAACTTAAGGATTCCCCCGGCCCACTAAAAGGCTAGGCCCGGCCTGCAGCCCAGCTCTGCAGAAAGCCAGAGAGTGCTGGGCTTTCAGCTTCTTCCTCCTAGACCCTTGCCCCACAAATATATTTCGTTTTCTGTAATCCAAATACCCATCTTTTTCTTAAAAAAAAAAAAAAAAAAAAAGATAACGTAATGGGAAATGACCACCCGAACTCTGTTACATAAAGTTAGTTCTGTTAGATCTTCCACCCCACCCCCATCCCGCGGGAGAGTAAATAGAATTCGGGAGCTCAGCTCCCCACGTTCACGCTCTGGAATGGTCTCTTTTTGCCTCATTCCCTAACTTTTCTCTCTTCCGCCTCCTGAATGGGGCTCAGGCTGAGGAGAACCGCAGAAAGAGCAAACTCTGATCTGAGTCTCTAATTATGACCCCATGTATTACCCCTTTTGAACATAAGGCCCTAGACGGGCTCCGTGCGAACTGGGGCCTCCCAAGAGAAAACTTCCCGGGGACAGGACGTCTGCCACGCGCAGCTAAACAACTTCTGTTTTTTCCGCCGTGGGGAAAATAAAAGAAACTTAAAAATTCTAAGGTGTCATAACCCCTGCAAGAACTTCTAACTGTATGAAGGCCCACGCGAGATTTTGACAATAGGTAAATGAGGTGAGGAAATAGGGTCTGGCCAGGGAAGGGAAACACACATTAGCCCTGGGTCCCTTTCTGGAATGCCCACGCAGGGGTCCGCGTGGACAAGCACTTGCGTTCAAATACAGGAAAACGCTCGGACGGTCGAAATAAATCTCCTTTTAATTTTCTTTTCATCGACTAATAAAAATAATTCCCCAGCACTAAACTCAAATACCGTAACGGGCCACAAAAACACGGAGAATTCATAAAACTCTATCTCTGCAGGTCACCCGCTAATCGCATTATTATTAGCCTCGGGAGCATGGAAATTGAACTGTCACTGCCTAAAGAGAAAATGTAAGCGACAGCTGTCCCTCCTCTGAGTTGGACAGCTTTGCGGTTGGGATCCCCAAGTTCCTGAGCCCCTCAGTGCAGGCCGCTGCCCCCTCCCCAGGCTTGCCAGCGTGCGAAGCGGGGTCTACTCCCCAGCTCTGGCTGTTCAGCAGGAGCACCTTCCAGTATGGTTTTAGAAGTCCGAGCTGGAAAGCTTCTGAAACCGCTAAACCAAGTTGCGAGCGTTGTGTGTGTGCGTGCGCGCGCACACTCAAGATTCTTCCGACAACAGCTGTTCCCCCGGGCTGTTTTTGCACAGTTGAAATCTTGGCACTTAACACAAAACGTTAAAGTTGGCTTCTCCCCTCCTAGGGTTCTGTTAAAATACAGACATGACATCCGCCCTGCTTTTTTCATGTTCCGTGCACATAATATACATGGGTTACTGTAGGATCTGAGACACAAATCAATCGTACCCACACCCTAAATACACAGAGATGTGGGCCCTGAAGAGTGACCCAGGGAGTAGGGGGTCTAATACCCATTCTTGTTTCCGTAAACGCCAAAGGAGTAGAAATATAATTATGTTCCACCATCGAAAAGTTGGTGGGAGAAGGGCAAGGACGAGGTTGAAAGCTAAATGAGACAAACTGGTCATTCCCCCGAGACTGAGGTATTGGATTGAAGAACGCCGCGCCAGTCCTTCCGAGTTCTCAGAAGCTAGTCCCAGATCTCGACTCCCGCCGTTGCCTTCGGCCCGCGCCCCTCCCAATCCCAGGGACCGGCAGCCCCTTCACCCACGGACACCCAGAAAGCTGCGCTCTGCTCCCAAAAGAAGGAAATGCAAACAAAGAGGACTCCTTGCTTAGGTTGCCGACCAAAATGCAAGGCTCAGTTCAGCCCCCAAAATTGGTTCCGGTAAATTTAGGGAGGCTCAGGGCATTTGCGCGAAGAAAAAGAAACCTATGTTGGGTCACGGCAGGGCGTCAACGGCAGGGCCTAGCTCCTCACCGGCGACTGGCGACTGGCCCTTCGGCGTCCCCTCTCCGCCCGCCTCCCGCGGTCGGCTGCGACGCACTCACCCGGGTGAGGCTCCAGGCCGTGTGCCGCCGCGTCCTCCGTGTCTCCGAGTGGGCCCGCGGGGCTCAGCGCCTCCATGGACAGGTCCAGCCCCTTCTCCTCCCAGTCTCGCAGTTTCCGTTTTTTATTTGAGCCGATCAAGGCTTCAACGGAGAAGGCATGTGCTCGCGAGCTCAGGGCGACTGCAGATCTTCTCCTTTCACTCATTTTAGCCGCCCACACCCCTGCCTCCGCTCGCCCCCGTTACCGAGGGAGCAGCCGGCGCCCTGAAGCTCGGAGCGCCCACCGGGCCCGGCCCGGGAGAGGCAGAGGCGCGGCGGACGAGGCTGAGGCGGCGGCTCACGGGTTTCTGCACCCTCCCCCTGCGTCCTCCTCCGCCCTCCGCTGCCGGATCGGACCTGCGCCCCTACGCTGGCCCAGCTGCTAGGAACTAGCGCTCCGAACGCCGCCCGCTCGCTGCATGAGCGCCCGAGTCCTGCTTCCCACCCACCGGGGCAGGCGCTCACAGGCTGTGTCCCCTGAACTTCATCTTGTTTTTGTTATTATTATTATTCTCTCTCTCTCCTCTCTCTCTCTCTCTCTCTCCCCTCCCTCTCTTTTTCTCTCCTCCCTCTCTCTCTCTTCCTCTCTGCCTTCCCGTCCTCCCTCTGATCCAAACTTCTGGGAAACTTTTTTTTCCGCTGAATTCCTCCCTTCCCGAGGAACAGGGGGCAGGCGGTGCGCTCCTGTCCGAGGGGTGAGGGAGAGGGAGGGGGAGGAAGAAAAAGACTGAGGGGGAAAAAAGCCAGCCCCCAACCAATAGCGAGGAGGGAACAAGAGAAACCCCGAGAGCGCGAACCAATGAGAGGAAGGGAGAGACTGAGGCCCGGGCCAAGGCGGCGCGCCAGTCGTCCCCTGGATGCTCCTGGGCCGACTTTAACCCCTGGCTTCCCGGTTTCCCCATGGGTTACTCCAAGAGGGAGGTAGGACAGTTGAAAGTCCGGGTCTGATCTGCGCCTTTACAAACTCCTGCAAATCCCAAATCCATACGTTTTTCTTCCAGATCTGCCGGGTCTCATAGACGCTGCAAGCCCAGAGTCACTTTAGTTGCAGATCTGGAATTTGGGGACTCTGGCAAAATGTTAACCTGTCCAAAACGCCAGAAAACGATTATGATAATCTCGCATCAGCCCCAGGTGCTTTAGAATATGCTGGTTCCTCCTGGATTTCGCCGCACAGGTTTTTAATGTTCCTATTGAACGTTTTCTAAGCAAATCTGGGTAAGGCAAAAGGAAACAAACAAACAAACAAAAAGCTCTGTTACTAACCAGGGTCTTGTAACTGAAAATTCAAAGACCGCTTCCTCCTTCCAGCTCTACCTGGTGGAGAAGGAGACACAGGCGCCTTGAGAGCAAGGAGCGGGCGGCGGAGCGCAGCGTTTAGGGAGAGCTCCTCAGGCGTATTCCAGCTGGGCCCCGCACGCTGCAAATAAATACTCTTTCCGTATGGCCCGAACGTTGTGCTGAGCTTCGCCTATTCCGGGCTCTTGTTCCGGAGAACCTATGGAGAGGTGCCAGGCGAGAGCAACTAGGAACTTTAACATAAGAGAAGGAGCTTTTTCAAAATTCCCTGCAAATCCCGTTACCTCAAGAGCCTGGCTTTCCCGGCCAACTGATCTCCCCGCTGGCCGTCCCCCGCCTTTTTCAATCTCTAAGGACTGCATTCAATATGGATTTCTAAGGAATTTAAAATCCAACTCTCCTGGCCATTCTTAATTCCCACACCCCTTCCCAAGTTACGCCACTGGTCGAGGACGGCAGGAGACCCCCGAGTGCAGAGAAAGCTCAAACCCGCGGCGAAGTCGGTCCTAGCCAAGCTGGAAAAACGTCTCAGATTTCGCGGACAGCGGCCTAGACACAGCCCGATCTTCCAGTCCTAGCGCCCTGGTCGAGACAATTCTATCCTTTTGCAAAGAAGCCGGAAAGAGCTGGGTCCCGGGGGCGGGGGACAGACTGAGGGGCCAAGCAGTCCAGTCGTGACGACAGCCAGGCCCTGAGAAGTCTCCAAACCTGAAAGTTTAGGTTAGCGGGCCCACAGCCTGTTAAGATTTTTTGTTGTTGTTTTCGCGAGGCCCGGGAGAATCAGCTCTCCCACCTTGCGGCAAGAAAAGATGACTTGTCAGGCCTCTGAAACGCCGAATTCTCTGCCGGACTGCGGAGGGACCCAGGGAAATCTAGTCTTTATTATTACAGTTGGAAGTGCTCTGGTGCTGAAGGCAACCACAGTGTTGTGAATGCATCTTGGGCCTCTTTGGACAAGAGGCTATTTTTGCCCCCCACCTTCGCCCCCGCCTCAAATTAGGATCCAACCAGGATGTCGGGAAGCTAGCATCCCAGTGAATGCAAAAAGAACAATGGAAAAGTCACCGGATGAGTGTGATTCAGCCAAACCTGACCTCCCCAGAGCCTGTGTCTCAGGCTTAGAGGTCCCCAGGGAGCACGAACATGCACTCTAGGGAGCTGGAAGCAGGGTACCGGTCCCCGTCTCCTGCCGCTCTGCCCAGAGGACTTCGGGAGCCCGGATGGAGAGGCGCAGGATCTCCCACTTCAGTCACCATTTGGCGTTGCTTCCAGGAGTCGTCGCTGAAAGTCAGCGCGCATTCACTGCTACCGGGCTTCAGCAGAGAAGCTGGAGACAAGGCAGCCCGGAACCCGCAGTTTCCTTCCCCAGCGGCTGGGGCTTCTCTCTTAGCTCCCAACTCTGGTGTCGCCCGGCGTTTTCCGCCTGCGGCTGGAGCCTGCAGCTACCAAGCTCGGTGGGGTAGCAATAGGGCCGGCCTCTAGACTTTCCCAGCTCTTTTCTCCTCCCCATCGCCAGTATTTCCCATCTCTCTCTGGCAGCCTTTTTCCTTTCACAGCCTCTCACAGGCCTGGTTTGGACTGAGAAGCAGGTACACCATAGGCCTCACCCTCCCTGAGACCATGAAATTTTCTCAAAAAGGAGGACTTAGCCTGGGCAACATGGAGAAACCCCATCTCTACAAAAAATACAAAAATTAGCCGGGTGTGGTGGTGTGGGCCTGTAGCCCCAGCTACTTAGGAGGCTGACATGGGAGGATCACCTGAGCCCGGAGGTCCAGGCTGAAGTGAGCCGAGATCCGGCCACTACACTCCAGACTGGATGACAGAGTGAGAACCTGTCTCAAAAATAGAAAAAAAAAAAAAAAAAAAAAAGGAGGACTTTTTGGTTATCCAGGAACCTAATTGCAGGTCTAGAGGCTCGATTGTTCCTGTGTGTCCAAGGACACAGCATCTGAGAGGCATACAAAGAGGAATAAGCAATGCCTTCAACAGCATGCATCTGCATCCTCCCGAAGCGTGCTCTCAGCAGAGTCAGTAGTCAGCGGTAGAGTTCCCACACCCCTCCTTCAGATTGCACATAGGCTGCTCCCACCCCCATTCCACAGACACACATATCCTGGAATTGTAGGTTAGGCCACTAAAACCAATCGAACCCAAATGAAAGCAGGCTGGGTTTTAGCAGTCTTGAAAATAAGGGGTTTCCTCTAAGTAAATGGGAGGAGCAGAGAAAACTCCCGTGACTCTATAGGAGTTAATGTAAGGTTTTTACCAGAAGCATGCACTCCTTGGTGGGTGACTCTGCTGATGGGGAGGAAAGTCTGGAGAAAGAGTAAGTGGGATGGCTTAATATGTGTACTTAGGTGTACACTGGTGTGCAGCTGAGGGAGGGTTTGGGAGATTACATGTAAGAACCTGGAAGTGTGATGCAAATTTTTCTTCTACTGATTACATCAACGGGCTTTTAAAATCTCTCCTCATTATCCCAGTTTCTCTCTCTTTTACCCTTTATGGGTGGGGTGGGGTACCCAGTTTATGAGGCTAATTCCCTAGGCACTACCTATGTTTCCCTGCTACAGGCTCCAGCTTTTCGCCCTGAGTGGATCCTACAGGCGATCCACCCTGAAATGACTGAATTTCAGGGCTGTTTTAGGCCTGAAACTGGTTGACAAAGACCAGGCAAGATGTCTGCCTCCCACTTACTCCTTGCAGCCCCCCAAAAGGAAGCGAAGGTTATTGGGTACCTGGGAAGTCTGAGGAGCCCTGGGGTTTCACAGGCTACCTGCAGGGACTTACAGGGAAGTGGAGGTCCAGGCCTAGTCTTGGAAGAGGAAAAGTTAGAAAAAGAAAGGCAGTACAGTAACTGTTCACCTACAACTGACCATGTCCAGATATTTTGATTTTTCAAAGGAAGAGCAGAATAATGCGGCAACAGATCAGTCATAAACACAAATAGGCATTCCCAGAAACGGAGCGCCCACATCCTCCACATACCTGTCTTTTCGTCCCATTACCCCACACTGAATAGCACCTTAAATAACACCACTGCTAATGCCTCAATACCAAGGTGAACCACCAGCCGGCTTTGATTTCGGAGTTTTGAGTGAGTAATTGAAAACAAAGTTAAAAATAGTTGGCCAGCGGGACATATTAGGCTGCCCTTAAACACGTGGGTAGGACACCCTGTGGGGGTGAGAGAATTACAATGAATTCGCCCATCAAGGTAGGTATAAAACATTATGAGGCGTCTATGGGGTGGGAAGAAACCATATAGACTGCAAGGCGAACTTGAAGCCTAGTGACCAGGTCCGGTTCACCTCCAAACTGTGTGACCTTCGGCAAGTCGATTAATGGCCCATGCCTCAGTTTCCCTATCCTCAGAGTGAAGGGGTTCTTAAAACTTTACAACTAAGAAGAGCAGGCAAGGTCATCGACCCTGGGGCCGGGCCAGACAGACCTGAGATTTTATTATTGCTGTGATCGAATCTTCTGGGAATGTGAGGTCAACGATTCCACTTTTCACGTATTTTGCCAAATCGATGCCCCTAAAGCAAAACAAAGCAAAACAACACAAAACAAAAAACAAAAAACACAGGAGCACGAAATGGGACAGCATAACTGGTCTGGAACCCTCGGGCGTGGTGAGATGGGGAAAGGGAGTGGATTTCTGGAAACGCCCGCCCAACGCCAGATCCGCGGAGGCGGCGTGGGCCCACTCTTGCAGACCGCACCTCCAGTCGCTCCTTCAAGTCGCAGAGAGCTGCGGGACCCGCATAAGTCGTTAACTATTCAACCACCCCCTCGCACTTTTTAAAAATAAAAGTCCGTGGGGGTGAAAGGTCTTTAATGATGTTTTTTTGTTTTCACGAAATAAAATCTTTTATTTTTATTTTAAACCAGCAGCGTGCCCATCCCTTGGTCCTTCCAGATGTTTGCAATAAAATCGCAGGTTTTGCCTTTGGGACTGGAAATAAAATTTAACGGCCTTCACCCTGTAATTATTCTCTTAGCTTGCCCTTCATAAATTTATCTGCTTTCTATCGGCATTGGGGCAAGAGGCTAGCGAAAAGGGGGGGAAAGCCCCGATTTTATATTTGTGACTATAAAAAAGCGCCACCCGGTTTCCTCGCCTTCGGCCGCCGCGGTGTGGCCGGCAGAGCCGGGCCCGGCGGGCCGCAAAATTGCGCTATTGTTCGCTGACTTCGGTCTGCGCAGAAGCAGGGCCCCTCCACAAAGGGAGCCTTGTGTGGCCAGGCCGGAGCGGCCGCGCCCAAGAGGTGAGGAAATCCTGTTCCCCCAGGCCCAGCTTCTCTTTCCCCACGGCGTTTAGCGCAACGCCGCAGCCCGACCTTCGACTGCAGCGTGCGCCGCGGCAGGCGCCAGCTCCGGCCCTCCCAGCCTTCGCAGGATGTAGGATGCAGGATGCGTAACTTCGAGCCTGAGCTGGGCCCACAGAGCATGTGGGAGGAGCCTGCCTCAGGTTACCAAGGCGGAAAGTCAGGCCTAGGGTGCGAGGTGAAGGGGCTTTCTGGGAAGCCCTCCAGCCCCTCTCCTCGGCCTTGCTTCCGCAATGCTGGAAGGTAACATTCTGCACTCTCAGAAGCTCGGGATTGCTTGGCAGGACCATAAAACCCAATCCAAAGTCAGCGAGTTTTGAGGCCCCAACGTGCACCCACCCCGAAAAAAATACTGCTACATTAGCAACTACCATATACGTTTTATAGGAAGCTAAGTGCAAGCATCATGCACGTATCATGTGTGACTACAGAAAGACATAAGTTTATCCAGCAGCACACATAAGCATGCAAACACTTCGTATACCCAGACGCGTTGTATCCATGTACCTTTCTAGAATCGAACATGAATGTGGAAACAATACGTACGTGGGTACACAGCGTCACACACAGGCATGTGAGGAAACATCCTGGCCCCACTCGGTTGCCCCCAAGGTCTGCAGAAATCAACACGCATCCCTCCTGCTGCATCTCTTGTCCCCAATCCATAACTCTCCCGGGATCTCCCTGGCTTCTTGAAGCTAATCCATGTGGCTGTCCTGTAGCCTCCTCTCCTTTATCTGGAAGGGATTGCCTGAATGGTCAAGGTGTCTGAAGCAACAAAAGAAATGAAATATGAGGAGTACCCAGCTTCCAGCTCTCGCTCCCCGGAGAGCCACCCAGTTCTTGGGGGAGACTAGGACTTTTTCCAAAGCCCCAAGATCCTCAGTAGGGACTGACAAACAGGACAGTGAGAAATGGTGGGGCCAAGTGGGAGCAACAGGGCTTTGTCTTGCTTTCATGTGCAGCCCCTTGGCCCTTTAGTCGGCAGGCCTCAGGCCAAAAAGCCAAATCTTGGGAGCCAGATGAGTCGTACACAGAGAATTCTTCCCTGTTCTTTCTGGTCTCAGGAACCCCAGTTTTACCAGGTTCACCCCCTAAATGTGACTCCATCTCCCGCTTCATGCTGGGTTTGCAGGTGCTTGGCTAAGCAGAGTTCTTCCTTTAGTTTTTCCACTGAGATGAAGAATTATCTAAAGCTTATACGGGAAGAAGCACCAGACCCTGCGGTCTAACTCTGTAGCAACCTTGGGACATAAAAGGGTTACCTGAGGTTTCTGCGGGGTGGTGGTGGGGAGGCTGAGGCTGGCAGAAAGAAGGCAGGGGAGAGGGGCCTCTAGCTCTGAAATCTGTTGGGGCACAAGGACCAGCAGCTAAAGGCAGCTGAATTGAGGCATTAGGGATTTAATTTGATGATGACTTTATTTTTTCCAGAAGTGGTTGAATTTCATTTGTTGCTAATAAATGGCCACCTACAAGCAAAATGTTCAAGGTGGAAATTCAAGAGCTTACCCAGCCCTGAGCCATCACCCAAAAAGTCCCAAATGTGGATTTTTACAGCCTCCTTATACCCAATCTCCCCTCTCCACCAGTGGAAATAGCTAATCAAGGAGAGTGGGGTGGCTATTCTCCATTATTCAATAGCTGTTCTCCATTATTCAAGGAGAGTGGAAAACAACTTTCCACATGAGAACAACTGGGCAGCTCCCAGGTGGGGCTGGGGTATTAGATCCTCCAGGCTGCCAAGGTCAGGGTAGCTGGGGCAGCTGGAACTGTTCTTGCCTCTGCCCACAGCCGCAGATGAGGCTGGCGGAGCAGGGTGTGAGCTAGTCCATGGGAGGCTTTTATGTGACTTTGGCTCATAACTCATGGGCTACCTCTTCTACCTGAAACCAGATCAAAGGGGATAGGAAGGAATCCAGAACTCTTGGGAGGTAGGTGTAGCATCCTGTGACACAAATTAGTCAGGGTAAGGAGATTACCAAGATCAGGCGCACAGTTGCCCTGGACAAATGAGACCTCCAGAAGGCTGAAGTAAATAAGTAGATATAGATTGATGTATATAATTCTAAAATGTTGTTTTATAACCTGACCGTACTTTCAGACCAGAGACACGTACGTGGGTGTCTGCTGAGAGGCAAACATTGCCGGAGTCCCTGGAGCTGCTGCTGGGGAAGAGTTGGGGCAGAACAGTCCCACTGCTGGTCCCATTCAAACAGCCACAAGAGACGTTGCACTCTGGCCCATTGCCAAGTACCCCGGAAAGCCAGCAGGGAGGAAAGTGGTCCATCTGTAACCAAGAAAAATACTGAATTCCGTACCTTCACAAGGACTTCGTAAGACAGCCTACAGATCTAGGCAAATAAAGGAATTTCCAAAATGGAACCATTCATGAATCCATTTTCTCCTAATTATCAATGATGTCTGTGGCATTAGGGGCCTGCAAGGCATGATGACTCTGAGGGGCAAGGGTCAGTGGCACTATGGTGGATGGAAGCTTCACCAACACCCAATATTACTATCTTTGGTTGCCTTTACCACAGGAAATGAGAACTTCTGAGCCAGCTCGGAAAACAGTAGACGGTGTTTGCTATCCAGAAGTCTCTCCTTCCAGGAGAGGCAAAGAGAACAAGATAAGTGTTTATTTCCACAGCCTTCCTCTCTTGCCACCAAGTTTCATTCTGTATCTCCTCTCTTTCTAGTCTGCACAAATTAAGAAGAGCTAACATTTACTGAGCTTGTTACTCCATGCCTTAGCACCCTCTGCTAAGTGCTTTACATGGACTTATGTCACCTGCTTCCAGCTCTACAAGCTGAGAACTAGTATTACCAGTCCCATTTTACACATGAGAAAACTGAGGTACCAAGGAGTTAGGCAGCTTGGCAAAGGTCTCACAGCTTTTAGTGCAGGTAAAATTCTAAAAGGAATTCTGCAGCTGGAATTCTTTGCTCCCACACCCTCAGCCTTTCTCTGTGCACACCTAAGTTCTCTCTGGTTGCAACTGATTCAAGTAACTTAGTAGGGAAAGATGGAGCACTGATGGAACTGTCTTACACAGGCCAAAAAATCTTGCCTGCCCAGATCTAACATACACATGAGAGGTCTTCAAAAGGATAGTGGGGCAGGGTCTCCCACTGTGACATTACTCAAGGCACGGCCCAGCCAAGTGCCCAACAGAACATGTATCACTGCAGGAGCCACAGTGGCTGCTTCCAGGAAGGCAACCTGGAAGCAGTGACCTAGGGCTATGGGCGGTCAACTGGGATCATGCGGCTAAGCTCTTATTCTGCTCACCAGGATCCCCATTGCCAGCCTCAGACCAGCCCTTGGTCAGCCTTCTCTCGCGGTGCCCAGTCAGCTTGGGCAGCTTCACCTGAAAACATCCGCTTTACATGGCTTTGACCCTTTATTGGCTCAACCCCAAAGCCACCTGTTCTCTGAAGGCTTCTGGACCTTCAACCCCACCCACTTGTAGGCTGGTAACATCAATTATGTCTTAAGTAGACTTTGTCCTCGCAGTAGTGGTCTGTAGCCAGTGCCAAGCAGACCATTTCTGCCTGCCAATTGGGAGCTTCTTGAGGACAGGATGTGTTAACCCAGCATGGGAGCTCTCTCCATCACTCTATGATGGCCACTAGTGAGATAAAGCTGCCTATGGTGGGCCCCCAAATATTTTCAAACTGAGTTCCCCTCTCATCCGCCCCCAAACACACACACATACATACACTCACAGGACTCAACTCGGGGGGTCCTCTGTTTATTTTAATTGTCATCCCTACAGCTCAGATCCACTTGAAATGCAAATAAGAAACTGTCTTAAGGTTCCGAGCACTTATTGGTGTCAGTTATTTATCAGAGTAGCTGAGGACTTGGAAATCAGATTCCTCGTGAGAAAGGGGACAGGCAGAGAAACCTCACAGGTCCTTGGAGCCAAATGGAAGGGAGCAGAACTCCAGAGTTCAGAGGAAAAACCTCGGCTTGGGAGAAAAAGCTATTGGCTTAATTTGAAGGGCTCCTGTCAAGCTGCAGATCAGCCTTAGGAAACATAGCTGGAGGGAGAGACAGCCTCGTCATCAAAGTCCCCACCCCTCAAAGGACAAACCTTGGCAGCCACGCTGCAAAGTCCCTCTTGACTTCTGGGCTTAGAGGAGTTCCAGTTCTGGGAGTGAGTTCGGTCTTGTTTGGGTGCCAGGGTGGCTGCAGCCTCCTCCCCTGGCAGAGATCACAGGCCTAGCTCTTTCCCACCCCACCCAACCCCCACCCACTCCCACCTGCCCCCAGCAAAGGCTGGCCAGGAGGGCCTGGGCTGCCAGAGTAAAGGAAGATTTTAGGGATGGAGGGGACGAAGCCAGTCCCTGGGATGCCCTGGACCAGGCCCCAAACCACTGTTTCCTGTGGGATCCAGAAAGGAAAGGGAAGATGGTGAAATGCAAGAAGACCTCCCCTCTTTAGTTTTGCCTTTTCCCCATTTTGGACTTCTCAGTGGAATGTTGGCAGCCTCTTTTCTTGGGCTACATTTTCTCTCCCCTTGATGGCAAATCCAGTCTCACTGGCTGTCTTGCTCTGTGCAAATGCTGCATTAAAACTCTTATTGAGGTAAGGTGGTGTTGCCCAGGTTTCCTTGGTGCAGGTGTTGCCCATGCATCTGCTCTGTGCTGCTCCTGGATCTCCCTCCTGTCCTCCCTAGTAACTCTCAACCATGTCCACCCCACTGGGGGAGCTTCCTTCAGTACTACAGATGCATTTTTCAGCCAGCCAACTGACTGCAGCAGACTCTCATATCATCCAGGGACCACCATTTGCTTTCTTTCCATCTATTTTTTCCTGATTTTTTTAACCTATGACTGGAAGCCCAGCTGGCACCTGTCTCCTGAAGAAGACTGTGGGGAGGGAGGTGAGCAAGTGGAAGCATTAGATGCTCAAAGGGAAGATATGTGCAAGGAGGAGCCACTGAGTCCCTCAACTGGGCCTTGGGCCCTGGGAGGCCCCTGAGGGCTCTAACACTAGCTGCTCCTGTTTTGCTCCCAGTTTCTCACAGCACCCCCATCTCTATCTAGGGCTGGAGATGCCAGTGGACAAGTGTACTAGCAGCCTCTGTGGGCCTGAGGAATGTGGGTTGCAGCAATTTAGAACAGAGAGAGGCTAATGAAAGCTAGGGAAACATGAGAGGGAATGGAAGGAGAAGACAGAATTTAAGAAAAAAAAGACAGGAATGGAAAAAAGAAAAGGAATAGAAAAAGGAAACAAAGGGTAAGAAAAATAGAAGGGAAGTGGTCAGCACTGCCTCTCAGTTACTGAGACCTTGGCTGCACCTCTGTCTGGTGCATGTGTCAATGCCCCCCACCCTGGCCCGTTTTCCCCAAGCAGCTTGAGACTATCAGAATCTGAGGTACTAGCAGAGGACTAGGGATCCTAGAAAGTGTCTTCTGAGCAAGTCCATCACATCATGTATAGCAGAGCCAGGGTGGCCCATTGCCTGGGGCTTGAAGGCCTCAGCAAAGGGTTCCTAGCACAAAGCAGAAGGGGGCCGGGTGGGGGGGTCAAGGGCCTGGAGGAATCAGCTGTGCAGATTGAAGGCCAGGTATGGTTGGGTCTCCTGAACTCCTTTCTCAAACACTGATGTGTTGGATACAGCATGCCCTGGGCAGCCAGAGAGCAAAGACAAGAGATCTCAGAGTACAGAAAGAAAACGTGGTTATTGGGAGAAAGGGCTAAGAGACTTAGGGCCCTAGGGAGTGGAAGACCCAGAAGCAGGACCCAGAGCAGTGGGAGTTTGGCCAGGTTGACCCAGGCAGAGGAGGGAGGGACCTTGGGCTTAGCGTGAGGGTGGGAGAAATTAGTGGGAAGCCATGGTGTTTGTCGCTTTAAGTAGTTAATATTTTCCCAAATGTTAATCCAATTTGAGGTTATTAGGCAAAGTGCCGAGAAAGGTTGCACATCAGACTTATTCCCGTAAATCTCCGTGCTCTGGGTATGGGGAAAGACACGTGAGAACTGGCTAATATTGGCCTTCCACCCACTGAGTCCGCAGCTGCCGCCACCCCTCCACTATTAGAGAAGAAGGTGAATGGCTTTTGAGTTTTCTTCTCCAAGGCAGGAGGTGGTTTTCTCTCTGAGTTCTTCCTCCCCTCTCTTCAATTCACTTTCCCGAACTGGAGCCTCAGCCTTGACTTTTCCTCCTGCACTCCCCAAGCCCCCACCACCGCGCCCAGCAATTCTTCGTCAAAGACAAATAAAGCCTAGCTTCCTGCCTGGGTCGACCGGTTCCTTGTGGGGGGGGTTTGTGGGGGGGAGTGGGAGATAGAGAGAGAGAGCGCAAGAGAACCCTGGCGAAGAGGAATGCGCTGCAAACCCGGGCGAACAGATGTGCATGGTGCCCTCACCCAGCCCCGGCATGGCCTAGACAGCCGCTGCTCAGCCCTGCGGCCCGTGGAGTTACATTATTTTCTCCCCGGTCCAATCATCGTTTTACAGGAAAAAAAATTAAATAAATATAAATTGCTGCTTTACAAGATCAAAGTGCCGATTTCTGGTGCATATGGAGGAGTGGGGAGATGGGGAGGAAAGAGATGGGGAGAGTGGAGCAGTCGTGGTTGCCCAACTTCAAAGGGTTCTCAACAGTGCGTTTTGCCATTGTATTTTAAATACTCTTCCCCACCAATTTCGCAGGGTGCGCAGCGGGGAAACTTGTAGCTTCAGAGTTCAGGGCTCGTGGAGAAACCTTGCTTTGACCATCTCTGCGCGCCCCCACGGGACTCAGAACCCTGAGGCTCTTCTAGAGATACCAACTTGCCCAGGGCGCGGGGCGGGGCGGGGAGGTGGGGAGGCGTGGTGAGGAAGAGAATGTTTGGGGGGGGGGGGGGGGGGTGGAGCTGTGATCTGGATCTGTAGAGTCACCAAATACACCAATAAACCGCGAAGAAGCCACCAAGTCGCCATGCCCCTACTCAAGCTCAAAGCTAGAAGGCTAGCTAAAGGCTCCTTGTCAATTTTCCTTGCGCTCAGGCGAGCTGTTCCACCGGAAGGACTGGGGAGATTCAAATTATATTGGGAGACCTGGATCAGTATCAGGTTTTCAGAGGTTAGCGGAGTACAGAAGTTAGCGGGGTTCTTGATGCTGGAATTGTTTATTTGTGACCCGGCCACCTGGGCGACTACGTAGGCCTGGTACAGGAGGCCGGGGTTCCCTCTGTCCCCATTGCGCTTTCCTTAATCGAAAACCGGATAGATGCCGGCCAAGTAAAGTGCCCTAAAGTGTAGCTGGGACGCTCACGCCGGAAGCCTGGGGAGACTCGAGCCGCGAGTTCGCAGGGCTTGGGAGTGTTTTGCAGCGGAAGAAGCTCAGTCTAGGGGCTGAGTCCCCTGAATAAGTTAGCCGCCTCTCAGCTTTCGCCAGGAGATTATCTTGGAGCCAAACGGCCGAGATTGAAGGCTCTTTCTGCGGAACCTGCCTCCGGAGTAAGATGCGCGAGGGGACCGCCACGTCCTCACTCAGCTCCCAGCGGCCTTTGGGGCGGGCCCGGGGACAAGCCGGAGGACTAGGCTTCTCCCAGAGCGCGGCTGCCTTTGCAGGAAAGACCCAAGTGCGCGATGTCAGCCCGCCTGCGCTTCATCTGAATTGTCCTTATGTGGCCATTTCTGTTTTAAATTTCAGATTTGTCTACTAAAGAAGTATGGGTTAAAACAGCTGAGAGCGCGCCTGCTCTTTCCCGCCCTGGGTTCTACATCTCTCCAGCCTCCCACCAGACTGCATCTCCAATCTGGGAGCTATCCCCTTGGGAGGATGGAGCAACAGTGTTATTCTCGTTTCCAGATAAGGAAACTAACGTCCCTACAACTTGACGTTAAATGGTCCCGGGTTCCTGAGCCGCAAAGCTAGGACTATTACCTAGGTCACCGAAACATTTTTGTTCTTTCCACTCCCCTGAGTGGGATTCTGTTAGCCTCGCAGGCCCTTCTCCCACCCGTCATTTGAAGTCACCGACCCCGGGGCAGCCCCAACAGCTCTGTGCGGGCCTGCGCGCACCGCCCTCACCGTGAGCGCCAGGCATCTCACCTCAACCAGGCAGGTGCAGAGGTGACGGGTGCGGCAGCCGCAGTTCGTCCGGCCGTGGGGCAGGAGTAGGCTGGCCGCCTCCTTCTGCTGCCCGGCGGCTGAGGGGGCAGGGGAGGGGGAACAGGGCTGGGAAACTGCCGTCAGCGGGTCCCGGCCCCGCCTCCCGAACACAACGTCCAGGAAACCTCAGAACTTTCTATTGTCTGAGAAGCTTCACTGAACAAATTGTCGCTAAAACTATAGAGCTGCGAAGAGCAGATCAGGGCAGGTTCTAGAGCGGCCCTGTGCCCCAGAGCCTGCCTGCCAGAAAGTGTGACCGGAAGCCCCCCCACTGTCAGGACCACGGAGGAGAGAGAGCGCGGCGCCTTAGTGCCGCCCTGCGCCGTGGTGGGGAAGCTGAGCCAGAGGTGTCGACGCCCCAGGAGCTGGGGGATCCAGGCCTAAACTCACGGGTTCCGAATGGGCAAGGGAGCAGAATCAAGCATCGGCGGGCGCCTGTAGAAAGCGCGTCTGCCTTGGAACACCCTTACAGGGTACCCAACCCAAGCGCCAGGTTTCCTGGCCTTGCAAGGAGAGATTGAATTTGTCAGGATTCTCCACTCTGAAAGGTGGCTCATAGTGAAGTTTCACCCTTCCTGGTCTGCACAGAAGTCAGTCAGTCTCTCTCTCTCTCTCTCTCTTTCTCTCTCTCTCTCTCTCTCTCTCTCTCTCTCTCTCTCTCACACACACACACACACACACACACACACACACACACAAACACACGCACACCCCACCCTTAACCTCAACCTGCGCGCTTGGGGGTAGATTCCCGAGAGGATCAGGGAATCTCTTCTTTTTCTCACTGCCTTGGGTGAGAAACCGCTACCTCCTCTCAGGAAACACCCGCGTGTTGGTGTGGACCAGTGGACTCGCTGGAACATTGACTCACGACCTAACCATGCACCAGTCTCTTAATTGCAGAGACCGCATTCCTCTTTTGTGGAACTGGGGTGATTGGGGCAGCCTAAAGGTTCCTGGGACTGGTTCACTATGGGCTTGGGTGCTCATTTCCAGTACATCTGACACGTGTGCACATCTATATTTGAATCCGACCACCTGAGCCCTGCTAACACCAGCGCACAGACCTACACTGTCTTTCTGTCCCTTCGGCTACTTTCCCTGCTTGCTGTTTCTGCTGGGTGATTAACGACCCCAAGTAGTATAAGGAATTCGACTTCTCAAGCTCAGCATTTTCAATTCCTTAATTTGTCCCTGGGTGACCGTTAGCAATTGTGGCTGTAGATCACATGGGGCGGACCAGGTAGAATGAGCAGCTGATTCAACACTGTTGAGTTGGGGTTTGGTTTCATTTTTTTTAAGGCGACTCTGAAAGTAGCCCCTGGAGAACTTCAAGAAGGCAGCAGTCTGCAGGCTGTGGAGGTCCCTGCACTAAGATGCCTTTGGGTTGTCACCACTTTCATTCTTTATAAATAGTAAAGTGCTAGCAACTAGCAAAGCCCCTCTGGGCCGCAGCCTCTGATGTGGGTGGGGCAGGCAGGTGAGAAAACTGAGGCTCAAAGGTTTCCTGCTTCAAATCAGAGGTCTCACTGGGAGAACTGCGCTCTGGGTTTCCTGTTTCCTGTGTGGATCCCGGGGTATATTTTCCTGGGAGCCAACAGGGAGTGTACTGGGAAAAGGAGAAGGTACTCACAGCAGAACTGTTCCAGAGGCAACCTTAGTTTGACTTTTTTGTAGTTGTTTGGGTTAGAAGCAAGTTAGTCCTCTCCATTGCCCACCTCTCCCCTACACAGGCTGAGTCCTGATCATTGTTCTATTTCATTTAGAAAAGGAACATTGTCCCTCCTGAGGGGCTGGGCATGAGATCTGAAACATTCCAGGTTGCCTCAACAGCTGCTACCAGTTTTTTTTTTTTTTCCAAAGTGGGGCTTTAAGTGGAACTTTTAAAATACTTTTCTGTCCCCATCACCCTCCTGATTAAGCAGACAGTGGCTCTGGGGCCAAAGCCTTTAGAGATGACTCCCTTCATGGACTTCTGGTACTCCCAAAGTACAAGGAGGAGTATAAGAGGAGAGGTGGAGGAAAGAAAAAGGAGACAGAGGAGAAAGAGAAAGGGAAGTGTCTTTATTTGTCCTGTTTGCTTGGGTCTTCCTGATTCAGGAGACTGATTTCTGCTCTGATGGGGAGAAATTAGCTCCTTCCCTCCCCTGCAGCAACTGGGGCATGGCTAGCTGCTCCTTCCAAGCTCAGAAAGGGTCAAAAAGGGCCTGGACTGGGAGGGGTGGCTCACACCTATAATCCTAGCATTTTGGGAGGCCGAGGGGAAGGATCACCTGAGGTCAGGAGTTGGTGACCGGCCTGGCCAACATGGAAACGCCGTCTCTACTAAAAATACAGAAACTAGCCAAGTGTGGTGGCAGGAGCCTGTAATCCTAGCTACTTGGGAGGCTGAGACATGAGAATCGCTTGAACCCAGGGGGTGGAGGTTGCAATGAGCCAAGACTGAGCCATTGCACTCCAGCCTACAAGAGCAAAACTTCCTCTAAAAAAAAAAGGGGGGGGGGTGGTCTGGGCAAGGTGGAAAGAAGAGTGTATCTGCATGCTCTAGGTGGCAGCAGGCCTGGCTAGGGTCAAGAAGACCCTCCAACTCCCTCAGAGGGATTAATACCTGGGGTCTTCTGGGTGGCAAGAGTGAGACCCATTGAGCTCCAAAGTCCTGGCACTGAACTCTTCTCTCCGAGGTGCCAGGTTTGTAGTTTCTGAAGTCACACAATTGTGATTAAATGCATGATTTTGTAAAACACACCGACTGTGCGACTAGTCTTAGCTAGAGTGAGAACAGTGACTTCTGTCCTTTTTGGAGCTGACAAGCCTCTCCCAAATTAAGACTCTAAGCTTTTCTGAGAAGTTCAGCCACTCTGTGAAAATGCTGACTGAGGCTGAGGTGGGCTAACAGGGGCGACCTGCCTGTCTGCAGGCCTGTGAAACCCAATCAGTATACCTCCTAGAGAGAGTTGCAAAGGAATGTACGGGTGTGCAGGATGAAATCAGCCCAAGAAACTTTATAGAAACATGAGTGTGATCTGTGAGGAAAGCAGGGATGTAACTAAAGCAATGCATTTGCTTTTACTGGCTGACTGACAGGCTTTAGTGGGGGTTGGATAATTTTACCAACTGGTTGCAAAGACCTAAGGCCCTGCAGAGACATGGGGGAGGGGGCTACTCAAGAGAACTAGAAGACAAAAAGGAACAAATTAAAAAATCTTCCTATATTCCATGCACACAATTCTTTGTCACATATGTATTACATATGCACATACAAACTTATTTAGTTTAAAAAGAAAACCCTTGCCTTGAACAAAATAGATATGCACATAAGTTCATGCATTTCCTCAGCAAATAATCATTGAATGTCTACCATGAACAGGGCATTTTGCTAGGCTCTTCTTTGTAAATATGTGTATGAGAGAGAGAGAGAGAGAGAGTGTGTGTGTGTGTGTCTGAGTACACATTCAACCAGCAAACTCCAATTTGGCTTCAGAGCAGGTTTGTGAGACAACTCAGAACTCTGAGTGATGGGACTCAGACTTCAGGATACACACACTTTGGGTCATTGCCAGAAGTGGTAACAAGTCTGCTAGTGCCCTAGGAGTTCACACTTTTCCTCTTGTGCAGTTGTGGAAGTGGAGGGGGGATAGCCTTGAGCTCCAGCTTTCAGCCAGCTATCCCCTTTGGGGATAATGCTGAGAAGCAAAATATGTTAAATCATTTTAAAATAATGCTTTCTATTCCTAAAGTCTGTTCCTCTTCCAGAATCGTTCTAAGGAGGTTGGAAATAACCAGGCAACCAATGGATTTCTTTTCAATGACTATGGCATTGAAGAGACTGACTTAGGGCAATTTCCATAAGTGTACACTTCAACAGTATGTACACACACAGACACATGTATACACCAATATACACGTGACTATACAAATTTACTTACATAGAATGTAATCATACCTAGAAAAAAAGTAGGACAGAGTGGGGAGGGTGGATTCAGTTTTCCTTATTTTTGAAATTCAGTAACTCCACAAGTAGACTCAAAATATCACTTAGTTTTAAAATTTTTATTTGACAAAGAAAAATGGAATATGTGTATCATGTATATGTTGTTTTGAAATATATATACGTTGTAGAATGGCTAAATTGAGCTAATTAACATGCATTACCTCATATACTTATTTTTGTGTGTGTGGTGAGAACATCTAAAATCTATTAGCAATTTTCATGAATACTATACATTCTTGAAAATTGCTAATAGTCACCATGTGGTACAACAGGTCTCTTGAACTTATTCTTCCTAACTGACCAGTCAGTTAGCTTTTAAACAGTCATTTTCATTGTGCCCTTACCAACTTATCTGCTATATCTGTGTAACCAAGACAGCAGACACTACCCCAGCCTTGTAGCAACAAATGACCCTGTTGCCTGTGGCTTCATGGAATAGTCGGTAAAATCCAATCCATAGTTCATGGTATGAAATGCTCAGACTCTCTCCCTAGCGGAGCAAGTGGAAGACGCTCAGCAGCCTTAGCATAGGAATCTGCAGGTACAAGCACATTCATGGACTGGCGATTTTGAATCCAGACCAAGCAAAAAGAGGTACATCAATACAGGGATTCCGTATTTTTGGGGTCTAATCGGTGGGTATACAATAAAGGAGTGGAGAGGAAGGCAAAACAACCTAAGTAATAGAAAATCCAGCCATAGAATGCAGTGGAAAATAATGGCATGAGAAGCCTTGGGGGCAAAGGTAAGGGGTAGCAGTTGAATGCCACCCGAACTCATCCAGATGCCGTTGCGTTCAAGCTCTCCCAGCACCCGCGGCCGAAGTAAATAACAATTCTCTGAATGCGAAGGCAGTGAGGAGAGGGCACTGCGAACTGCAGACTTCTTCTACGGATGAAGAGGACATTATAAAACTGCACACGACCTCCCTAATGGCCCGTTTATCCTAGCTCTGTCTAGTGAAGTAGCAGAAAAAAACATCTAGCTCTATCAAGTTGAAAACATTTTCACTTTCACCTTAAACTAGTGAAGCAAACGGGTTTTCCCTTTTCGAACATCGCTCTTGTTTTCACATCTAGTCTTTGGGAATGTAGCCTCAATCTTAACCGCGTATGATCGTTTCCACTGCACCTGTGCTGGAGAGACAGGCGCATCCCCCCGTGGCGTCTGATCTCTAAATTATCTAACCTGGCGGCTGCGTATGACTCAAGGAAAGCCCTGGCCGCGAGCTTTTTTACCCAGGCTTGAGCTCAGCAGCCGGGCCCGCAGTGTTGCCGCCAGTGGGGATGCAGGGAGGCTGTTGGCGCGCCGGAGCCAGGCGGGAAAGGGACTACAGCCGCCCGCCGTTGTAGCGCAGGAAGCGGGCGGTGTCAACACCACTCCGCAGTTCTGCACATTCTTCGTGTCTTGGAGAGTAGAGCCCCCGTGTGAAGCTCCGTCCGCACCTGGCGAAGAGGAGGGCGTATTGCGCCACTCCAGCGACTCTGCGATGTTAAGACGCAGACCCGCTGCTGCGCCTGCCTTTGTCCGGAGCACGCGGGCAGCCGCGGCGCGGAGCAAGGTGGGGCTGCGGGGAGGGAGAGCCGCGGGGCAGATCCCTGGCCGGGGTCCTCTAGAAAGCCCGCTCTGCGCCCAAACGCTCCGCTCGGTCCGTGGGCCGCCTCGGACCCGACGCTGCCCGTGAATTCACGCGCTCCGGGACGCGCGGGGACCTTTGACGAGGTTTATGAACTGGGGGTCGTCCCCTGTAACCTGGCCGCGTTACCTCCGCAGGTGAGCCCCGGACTCGTGGGTGGGTTCGGCAGCCAGCGATGGGGCAAAAAGGCAACCTCGCCTTATTTCTAGGGGCTCGGAGATGAAGAACGGCCGAGGGTCCCCGTCCACCCCAACACGGGTATTGCCCTCTTATCCGTCTTCTGGAAGGCGAAAACCATGCCATTTTGAGTCTCAATATATTTAGATTCTGAAAATCGACGGCCCTTCCCTTCTTTCCTAGAAGGGCCTGCCCCATGGGCACAACCTCCGGAGAAACGGGCGGCGCGTGAGTTCCCTGGAGCCGTCGCCTGGGCATCAGGGCTCCTGTCGCATGGCTGGTGCGGCGCCCACTGGGCGTGGGGACTGGGCCCGAGGCTCCCGGGACCGGGTCGTGGTTAACGCCGAGGCCAAGCCCTTCGAAGAACTCTGAGTTCTCTGCCTGACATTTTATCCCTCAGGAAGCGTCCCTTCCCTACTTTTGAGGGTGTCTGGTTCTTTGGCGGGGTGACCCTGTGGGGGAGGAAGGAGAAGTGTTCCTCCACTGCTGTTCTGCGGAGCGGGACCTGGCTTTGTTCGGCCTCCCTGCTGTCGGGTTGTGCCTGTACTCCGGCCCGCACGCCTCACCGCTGGGGCTGGCCGCTGCTCGGGCCCCGTGCAGGCACACGCGACAAGGCGAAGCCCCGACGCCACACCCGCGCACAGCCCAGGAAACGGGAAGGGCCATCGTCGGCTTCCCTCTCGCAGATTCTATCCGCTGGCACGCGAAGGTAACAGGGGCTCTCTATTGTAATTTTGAACGGGAACCACCACGAAGGGTTCAGGTAACCTGGTGGGCCTGACTGCTCAAGGTGCTGATAGTGAACCCGGATCCAGCTTCGCTGCCACGCACCTAGCAGCCCGGCGGCCCCGGCCCAGCCCAGGGAGGGCTCTGGTTCACCCCCAGGGGAGGTCCCCGGGGATGCCCATATTCGGGCCGGGAAACGCACCCGGAGAGAACCACGGAGCGCTCTTGGTTGTGAACCAGAGCTTATAACTGTGGCCGCAGCTAGACCTAGGGGAGGCCTGGGCGCCGAAGCCGCGGTTTCCTCAACCGGAATCCGTGAGCTGCCTAGTAGGGGCCACGCCCTGCTTTCCTTTGCTGACAAGGCTCCGCGGGGTAGTGGGCGGGAGACAAGGGTCTCGGAACAGAGGGGCTGGCCCGGCGCGGCGGGCCCGGCACTCCCGGGCGTGTGTGTGCAGTGGTGCGGGGTGGGGGGTGGAGGTGGGACCTCCTTTAGTTCTCCGGACCAGGGAATCCCGGCTTCTCGATCTCATCCGGCGCGGAGATCTTTAGCGTCGGTGGACCTGTTAGTGTGTATGGCCTCACCCCTCCGCCTCCAGCTTTTGAGGCTCTCCGTTTCAGAGCTCCAAAGGAAAACTTCTGTGACTTCAAGAACGTCCTGCGCATTCACATGGGGTCGCCTCCTGGCTGGTTGAGGAGACTGAAAGGTCTAGTGCCTAAGCCTCCTCTTCCCTTGCCCGTTTTTCTCACTCCTCAACCACAGATAAAGAAACAATACATCGTGGAAAAAAAGTAGTGAATTATCGACCAGTGAGGCAGAGGAAATTAACAGTCCCAAGACTGCCCCCAGGTGATGGTTTTCAGGAATAACATTTCTGAGCAATCTCAGGTCGCTTTATTTCTCTTCGGAGCTAATGTCATCTGTGATAGAAAAGTTATTGAATCCAAAGGCTATGTTAATCCCCCAAAAAGGAAAAAATGGCCCCAGAAACCTCCTGCCCACAGACACTGAGAATTTGTTCAATTTGTCTTTCTAGCCTTACATTTGATAACTGCACTTCCAAAATCAAACGCTCTCCTCCCCAAAAGGCAGACATGCTCCCACCCATCCCCTTTTCTTCTTTTTTTCCCTTCTTTCTAGTTTCCTCTTTCTGAAACAATAGCGCGGGCTGCTGGAGTCAGTCTGATGATATAATCCTTAAGGCATTCACGGGCAGACCAAGGGCCAAGCTATCAAAGGGTTCAGCTTTTTCTGCTTTTTTAAAGCTGTTTACTATTCAGGAAATTTGGTAATTATTTTTTTTCTTCTCCATGTAGTGGTATTACCCTCTTCCTTTTGATATTAGATCCTTTATGGGCCCCTAGCTTCATGCTCTAGAGAAAGGAGAAAGATGAAGGGACTGAATTCTGCAGCAGAATGCAATTTTCCTTAATGTCATCATTGCTGCTGAAGACCAGCTGAGGGCTTCCAAAAGCACAGGAACCCCCAGAGCAGTCAGAGTCCTCATGTTTCCAGGGGCAGAAGAGAGTGCTAATACCATTTATTCTTTTACACCGCAAACTTTGTTTGTTTGTTTTTTGGTACATCACTCCACCAAAATACTTTCAGTGCTTTTGTACTAGGATTGAAAATGCACACCAGGAGGGGAAAGAGAAGATTAAAATTAAAATCATATTTTAAAAAAGTATTTGTTTAGAATGCCACACTGAATTTGGTGTGGGGGGTTACTAATCAGTACTAATATCCTTGGAATATTACCGTGTTTACCATGGTTTTTCCTGAGTTCAGTACAATGCCTTGCTTATAACACACAGTAAGCAACAAATAATTGTTGGTTGAATGTCTGAGAAATGTAAGGCAAAGGAGCACAAACACGATTGGCAATTTAACTCCATTTAGTTAAAAAATGACAAGTTTTTTGCACTAATGTGTGTCCTGCAAAGCAAGACCATTTCTGCTAAATTGTGAGGGACTATGTTTAATCAGTTTAAATTTTGTCTCCCCAACTGAACTGTAACATGAGATCAGAGACTCAGTGTTAATACTTTCATGATATACAACATCTTGCATATTGCTGGGTACATTGATTAATCATCTTAGAGTATGGTGAAGGGGAAGATTCAGCTTACGATGGAACATGTTAAGTGGAAGTTAACGTGCAGATACCCTCTTGGATAGTGCCAAGTATCCCTGTAGATGGGTAATAGTGGTCCAAGGGTGGGAAAATTTCTGTTCAGACTTCTCCTTTGATTGGGTCATATCTCTTCCTGCCCACATTCTCTCCAGAACTACCACTTTTCCCTCCTGATCTTACCTTATTAGGATATGAGAGCATAGAAAAGGGGATGAGTTGAGCTGCACTGTTGTAAGCCATGATGACTGGTTAGCAGTCAGTTCGTGTGGATGCTAATGAGATCATCACAGAGGTTCTATCCACTTGGGCACTAGTTTGGCCTTATTCCAAGCACATCCATGATACCCTTTCCTATAAATGTATTCTACTTGGTCAGAGAGAATCAGGAAAGAGACAGCCTTAATATATCTTCACAGAAGTTTATGTTTTTGGAAAAGGAATGCCAATCAATTGGATTTTCCCATAGGAGCCAAGGCATCATGTGGTCTTATGTGCCTGTGCCAGACTGTGTAATAAGACATAGAATATGTTTTCAAGGAGCATTCTATTTTCCCCTCTTTTTTGTTTTTTGTTGAAAATTTGCCCATCACAAACATAGGCACTGGAGATCAAGTTATGGCTTTCCAACTATAATGACTTCTGCGTTCTTGAATTGCCATCTCAATAGCACCTTGCACCTAGGATGTAAAGTGTAATATGGAATGCTGGCCTTCTTAGCAATGACTACTTCACCTTTTGATTATTTATTACATTTCTGCTTTAGCATGTTAAAACCCCCCTATAGCTGAATTGAATGTTGACTAAATTAGAAGGCACACAATGCTGGGTTTGATCCAAAATCCACAAAATCAGAAGTATTTTCTGTCTCAGCCATACATGCTACCTGTAATGGTGAATAGCAGCTGTCACTAGGCAGGGCTCTTTCTTTTGAGAAGGTAAGAAATTTTAAAGAATTAAAGGATTGAAATTGTGTAGAGAGTAATGGGGCTGATGTATCTTTTAAAATGCCACAACTTATAATGAATGAGAGTTGTTCCTCTAAGAAATTACCTTGGGATTCTATATCTTATATAAATGATTGCTCAAAACATTTCTGGAATGCCTCTTTTGGAAATGACTTGAAGGATTCTGCATCATCACTTACTTCAGTGCTCTTTTCTTCTTGCTGGCTAATGTGGGTGCGCTCTGGGAAATCAAAGCTGCTCATGCTGAGGAATTAACTCTAAAAACTGGGAGTATCCAGAGCAGAATAGCATCTTTGCTTAGAGAAATGGTGTCATTTTAGTGGTATTACTGAGGTGGAACACACAGCAAGCAAAATGGTGGCCTAAAGCAACTGTGGGCCAGTCCCAACCACATCCAGTGGTTGCAGACCTTGGGAACAAAGCTGCTAAAGGAAATCAGAGCAGATTCCTAGAGGCATTTTGTCTGCCTGGGGAGTCCCAGATATTCTGGGTCTCCTTATTTGAGAGAGAGCTTGTTCTAGGACAGCAGCCCTATCTGGAAGTTTCTGAGATATTCTAAGGAAGTTCTCAAGAATAATTAAATTAGCTGTGAGTCCCTTCCTTACTCATCTTCCCTCTCAAATACAACAACAACAACAACAACAACAACAAAAACAAAAATGAATGTGTTTGACTAGAAATCAGACTAGTAGGGCTAAACAGTGGAATTATGAAAGTTTACTGATGACTTCAATGATGAAAGAGCATTTGTAGTTTAGGAAATTACAGCCCCATGGCCAACCACAGGTTTCTGAATGCCCCCAACATAATCTTCCAAAGTACTGACCACAGAAAAACTCCACACTCATGACACAGCTCAGGCCTGCTACCTAGCTGGTGCTGGAATTGTGGGGAATCTTGTGCTCCAGCCTACACACAATACTGGCAGCTGGTGGTAAAGAAATTGTCCTCTTTGCTCCTTATTGATACTTCCAGGTCATTATCCCTTTCTCCTCCCTAATTTCCCTGCTGCCCCAGGTTTTGGAAATGATGCTATCAGTCTACAGACTCCCAAGACCACTCCCCCTCATTTCTTGAAGACTTTATTCCTGGATCATTATCATTGTCTCTAGTGCTTCTCCCAGCGTAGTTTTTGTGGTTTCACATTGAAGTAAATGATCTTTATAATACCTTAGACTCTTGACCTTCTCTCTTCCAGGGATTATGTTTTCCACTCTATATCAACAGTCATTCCTTGGGCCATATCTTGATCTTTGTCATTACCAAGAGTTGAACCCCCACAATCTTAATTTCAAGCTCTGACCCACATTGCCTGTCTTTCCAGTTCACTCCCTCAATTTGTTGACACCACCAGGACCTTCAATCAACTGATTTTTATCATCGTTCTACATCTCCACACCCCTCACATCCTCACCTCCCGCCTTGCCCTGTGTGAATGCCATGACCCTTACTCACACCCTGGCATCCGGCATATGTACTCAGGTCCTTTACCTCTTTGTCCATTGTTGTGATCACCTGGCGAAGCCCAGCTCTAGGTTAAATCCACTTCTATCTACATTCTGTCTCCGCCTACACCCACACAGTGGAATGTGGTTGGAACAAAACAATCAACTGTGCTGACTGCTCTCATTGTGAATTCATGTCCCTTAGCCTCAAGAGAGCCCTTAAATGTTGCCTGGCAGTTCTACTACATTTCCCTCTTCCCTAGATGACTATTTCACACCTCCTACTACTCTCTCCTTGAACTTCCAACACATCCTCCCTCATCTCAATCCTCTGCTGAGGACCTTGATTCCTATTTCACTGACAAAACTGAAGCAACAAAGAGAACTTCTTCTTGCTTTTTTTTTTTTTTTAACCACATGTAAAAATCCATCTGCTTCTTCCTTCTCTCTTCTTTGGTCTCCCATCTAAATCCTGTCTACATGTGAACAGGTTGGATCCCATTCCTTCATACTTACTCAAGGACATTCCTTCAGTAATTGTCCTCTCTAACTTCTCAGTCATCAAATTCTCCCTCTCTACTGGATCATTCCCATCCAAATATGCAATTATTTTTCTCATTCTAAAAAGTAACTGCTATGGTTTTGATGTGGTTTCTTCCCTCCTAAACTCATGATGAAATTTAATTGCCAACGTAATGGTGTTAGGAGTTGGGGCCTTCAAGACATGATTAAGTATTTAAGGCAGATTAATGTCTTTCTTGCCAGACAAGAGTGTTTTTTGTTTTTGTTTTTTTGTTTGTTTGTTTTGTTTTTTGGAATGGATTAGTTTTTGCAGGAATGGATTAGCTCCTGAGAGAGAAGAGTGGGTTGTTATAAAGTGAGGTGGCCTCTAATGCTTTGTCCTTTTTTCTACAAGCCCAATTCCTTTTCCATTTCTCCACCATGTTTTGACATGACATGAATGAGGCCCTCACCAAAAGCTGCCAAATGCGGCTACCTCATCATGAACTTCCCAGCCTCTAGAACTATGAGCTACATAAACCTGTTTTATTATGAATTACCCTGTCTTGGGTATTCTGTTATAGCAACAAAAAATGAACTAAGACAGTAACAAAACCCTCTTTTGATTCCATATCACTGTCATACTATTGCATTTTTCTGCTTCCTTTTACAGCAGTAGTCCTCGAAAGGGTTGTTAAGAACACTGTCTCCAATTTTTCTCCTTCCATTTCCTTTTAAATATATTCAGGTAGACTTTTTACCCCTCTATCCACCCAAACTCCTTTAATCAAGGTCACCAATGACCCACACATTGCTAAATCCAGTAATCCTTTTTCAGTCCTCACCGTACTTGACATAGACTAGTCTTTTTCCTGAAGATAGCTTTTCTACATGGCTTTCAGGGCAATCAGAGCTCTACCCTGCTTTTCCTTTTGTCATACTGTGCTTCTTTCCTCAGGCTCTTTGCTGCATGTTTTCTCATTTCTCTACCTCTAAACAGGATCAATCTTTGGACCTCCTCTTTTCCCGGTCCATGCTCACTCATTTAGAGATTTCATCAAGACTCCTGACTTTAAATTCTATCTATATATTAATGACTTTGAAATTCATTCATTAATTAGCCTGGACCACTCTCTGACTTCTACTTTTATTTATATTAATTATATTTTAAGACAGGCTCTTACTCTTGCCCAGGCTGGAGTGCAGAGGCACAATCATGGCTCACTGCAGCCTCAACCTCCCAGGCTCAATTGATCCTCCCACTTAGGCCTCCTGAGTAGCTGGGCCTACAGGCATGTGCCACCATGCCTGGCTACTTTATTTTTTTATTTTATTTTTTATAGAGATGGGGGTCTCACTATGTTGCTCAGGCTGGTCTCAAACTCCAGGGCTCAAGAAACTTCCCTTCCTTGGCTTCACAAAGCACTGGGATTACAGATGTGAGCTACCATGCCTGGCTAACTTCTACTTTCAAGCAGACAACTAATGAATTAATATCTCCAAATGTCCAAAACCAAACTCCTAACCTGTCCATATCTGTTCCTTCTACAGTCTTTCCCATCTCAGTAAATGGAAAATCTATTCTTTTAACTTCTCATGTCAAAAACCTTTAAATTATCATTGACTTATTTTTTTCTCTCAAATATCACAACCAATCAGCAAATTTCGTCAGCTCTACCTTAAAAGGTATCCCAAATCTTACCATGCCTTACCACCTCCATCTCTATTATTCTACTCCAAGCCTTCCCTTCTGCATGGTTGATTAAAATAGTCACCTAACTAGTCTTCCCACATCCATCTCTGACCCCTGTAGTCTATTTCTTAACATAATAGCGAACATGAACCTTTTATAACTTAAACCCACAATGACTTCCCAATCCCACTTCCCTAGAGTAAAAGCCAAAATCCTTACCATGGCCTGGAAAGCCTTGACCCCCATCAACATTTTGAACCCATCAGCATTCTGACCTCTCTACCACTTTCTCTCTCATTTACCTGACTCTAGCCACATTGGTCTCCTTGCTGCTCTTTAAACAAGTCAAGCATGCTTCTGCTTCAAGACCTTTGCATTTGATGTTCCCTCTGCCTGGACTGGTTTTCCCTCACTTATCACATTGCTTTATTTCTCACTTCATTCAGTCTTCTGCTTAAATGAAACCATCCTTTGAAACTCTATTAAAACAAGCACCCTGTATTCGTTTGGTAGGGCTGCCATAATGAAATACCACAGACTCGTGTCTTAAACAGGAATTTATTTTCTCACAGTTGTGGAGGCTAGAATGCTGAGATTAAGGTCTGGTAGGTTTCACTTCTTCTGAGGCCGCTCTTCTTGACTTTGTGGATGGCCACCCTCATGCCATGTCCCCGCATGGTCTTTTCTCCTGGTGTCTGTCTGTGTGTCCTAATCCCCTCTGCTTATAAATCCAATTGGGTTAGGATATATACCCTAATGGTCTCATTTTAACTTAATTATCTCTTTAAGGCACACATCTTCCAAAAGAGTCACATTCTGACATCCTGGGGACGAGGACCTCAATATGTAAATTTGGGGAGAACACAATTCAGTTCATAATGCTCCATCTCCATTTTTTTTTCTATTTCTACATAGCACTCATCACCTGGTAACCTGCCTTTCCTGGCTGGTTTATGGTCTGTATCTCACCACTACAATGTCAATTCAAAGAGGGCAGGGATTTTTGTCTTTTTTTGTTCACTGCTGTACACCCAATGACTAGAACAGTGCATGGCATATAATAAGCACTGAATAAGTATTTGTAAAATGATCTAATGGATTTACATACTTACCTCTCCCGTGAAGCCATTTGAATGTGCAGCCTCTAACTTCTCTCTTATCAGGGTTGTTTTCCATCAGTAAGCACTAATGTAGCATTTACTCTGTGCTCAAGTGTTGTGATTCATATTGGAGTAATTTGCAAAAACAAAAACATGCATAAAAGCCCTCAATCTTTTTGCAACAATATATATTCCAAGACACTTACAAATAAGAACACATAAGAGTTTTTAAAAAGGGTAGTAATTTATGGTACAAATTTCAACTGCAAAAAAAATATAAGTTGGTAACAAAGTACTCAGGGAAAACCTGTCTGTAAAATGGGGACAGTAATTCTTATGTATTATAGAGGTTTGTGAAGATGAAATACGGTTATAGTTTACCAAACACTTCTTCATATTAGGAAAATATTTGAAAGTTATAAGAAGAAAGACAGAGACCTGTGGGAGCCATGTAAGCCCTCCTGTGGAAGGTTCCTGAGGCTCAAGAAGGAATTAACTTGTCTGGCAATGCCCAGGGGCCTGTTGGGCCCAGCCAGTCAATAAAAGCAGATCACAGATGTAATTCTTGTAACATGAGTCTTTGCTGGGTGCAACAGTGGGGCATGCTGAAGCCTTACAGAGGAGCCCCTCTCTAGCCTGCCCACACAGTTCAATTTGCTCTCAATAAAAATGCAATAAAAACCTCATTTGCCTCCAGACTGTTGAATACTTTTGATTCCAAATTATTTGGAATTGAAATCCTGACTCACAGTATTTTTGGAAAGAAGACGGATGAAGAATTCTTAAAAGAAAAAAGAAGGGAGAAAAAGAGATAAAGTGGCTGTATCTTACCAAACTGATAGTAGTTTAAAGACACTGCAAGATTTTAAAAAATGTATGAGCCAAAGCTAAAATACTTTTTAGCAGCTATGCAGAAAGACTTTTGTGTTTCTAACAGCAGGTGGGGAAATTCAACCCTTTTTTTAAAGAGTCATATAATTTGGGGGAAGTAGGGCAATGCTAACTGCCATGTCTTCATTATGACAAAGAACCTATTATAGATTCACTGAAGTCCCAAGTTTGGCTAGATTTTGAATGTGCTAATTCTTCTTCATCGTGTTAGCATTGTCCGAAGTATTTGGCTCCTATGCCAAAGACAGTAGGTTAGTTTGCTGTGTATAGTAATAATAATATTTTATTTAGGTTTTAGATTATCTACAGATTTCAATTATCTTGGTTGTCTCTTGTTAGTAAGAATAATGGCAAACTGGCTTTAATCTCAAACCATAATTATTTTCTTTTATGAGTTGCATCCATTGTCTCCCTTATTTTCTCTACCTTTCAAATCTGAAGTGTGCACAGGTTTTATACAAAACACATTAGGTACAAGAGTCTTTATTCTCACACAGTCTACTTGTCAGCCCACAACCAATACCACATTGGTTTAGTCTGGTCTAGACTAGTGTTCTGAACACTGAAGATTATAATAAGAGGTGGTGACAGCAAAGATGGTAGTTTCCTTCTACGATATTGATGTCAGACATTTTCAGAAATAATTTGAACATTCCTAACTCATGCTTATTGGAATTTTATGACTTTCTCCCTCATAAATCTAATCCATGCTCAACTGTTTTTATTTCTAGGCCATATAACCCTTTACAAGGTAATAAGTACTGTAATTTTACTACCCACTGTAAAAAATAACACCCTATTCTTAGTTTCAGTAAATCCTCATTGATTCTAAGATTTGAATATTGGTGATCTAATCTCTATTCACCCTATCTACCAATGTAACTTCAATTATTTCCCCTTTTGGGATTTGCATAGACCCAAATGGCCTAAAATTTTAGGCTGTTTATAAATAATCACATATAAAAACTAAAACAATCTAGGCTAAATTATCATGAGTTAATCTGATGAAAAAGGGAAGCAGGAAATAGAAAGTTAAGACAATAATTTTGTCTTCATAACATTATTTATCTGTAGCTCTCTCCAATGTAAACTCCTTCAGGATAGAAGCTAGTTTTTATTCATTTTTAGCTCTGCCCCCAACCACCTCTTGCTCCCGACTCACTTCACCCCAGTACAGTGATTCTCAAACATCTGTACATCTAGATCACCTGAAGGGTTTATTAAAATTGATTACTGAGCCCTACTCCTGGAGCTTCTCATTCAGTAGGTGTGGGGTGGAGTCTGCGGATATGCATGTCTAATGAGTTCCCAGGAGACTCTGATGCTGCTTGTCTGGGAACCATATCTGGAGAACCACTTGCTGCCTCAGCATATAGAAGGCTTTCACAAAATGTTGGTTGCATTGAACTGAAGCAACCTACTTGAAAGGAAGACATTAGACAAAGAGTCTAGGAAGATCAGTATATTAGTTGGGGTAGTACCTAAAGTACTGGAACCCAGAGATCCCAAGACAAAATAGCTTAAATATGATAAAAGTGATTTATCACGCAACAGTCCAGAGATAGGTGAGTAGTCCGGGGTAGAAAGGTAGCTGTGCTTGCTGAGTCCAGAAACCCAGGCTGAGGGGTTGACTCTGTCTACCTTTCCTTTCTGGTTTCCAGCAATAGGTCAAACATGCTGTTCCAGGATGTGTGGGCAAAGAAGAACACTTTGCTTTAAAAAAGATGTGACTTTGAAATTACACACATCACTTTTGCTCATATCCCATTGGCTAGAACTAATTTACAGGCCCATACTTTGCTATAGGGGTAGGGTGGGAAATTTAGTCTCTACCTTGGGCTATGTGCTCTGCTAAAATTCAGAGTGAGGGTTCCATTACTAAAAAGTGATATGGACAGGACACAGCGAAATACTGGATAGAAGAGGATGATCTCCCTGCAAAGGCCCCAGCCTCAAGCCTGGATCCTGCAGCCCTAAATGAGAATAGGCATTCCTGTTTTTATGCCCCAAAAGTTGCCTTTTGGTCCGCCATGCCCCCTGTCCTGCACCCATATAAGCCCTGAATCCCAGGCTCCAGGGACAGACCAGCAAGCCAGCAGACCAGATGATGGACAGTGGAACAACACGGCAGAGAAAAAGAGAAGAGGAGGAACATCTGAATGCCAAGAGAAGTTCAGCTGGGGGCAGTCAGAAAGGAGTCCAGCTGCTGGGCGGCCCAACTCCAGAGGAAGATCACCTTCCCATTCCATCCCCTTCTTCCAGCTCCCCATCTATCTCACTGAGAGCCACCTCCACCAGTCAATAAAATCTTGCATTCATCCTCAAGTTTGTGTGTGACCTGATTCTTCCAGGACACTGGGCAAGAGCTTGGGATAAAGAAGGCTGTCACACTGGCCCTCTGCCCTTGCAAAAAGGCAGCAGGTCCACTGAGCTGATTAACATTCAAGCTGTCTGCAATGGCAAAGCTGAAAGAGCTTTGTAGTACTGGGGTTGCAGGTACCCACCCCTAGATACTAATGTGGGGCCAGACCCAAAAGCGCTCTCCCTGGGCCCTGCACGTGCCCATCCGTATGCTCCCACTCTGGCTAGGGATTTGAGCAGTAAGGTGACCGAACAGGTGAGCCACACCCCTGTCACACATCCTGCGAGAGGTATCAGGGAACTCTTCCACTTCAAAAGGAGGGAAAAGAGACTGTATACTGGCGGATAGTTGGCAGTCTCTGTCACAAAAACTTTATGGCAAATATATGTGCAAAGTGACAAAAATCTGAGTAATAAATACAATAAGAGTTCTCTATGTATTTGTACATATTTTGGGGGGAAATTGAGATAGGGAAGCAATTACGCTTAATACAGATGTTGTTAATTTGGTATTAATATGGATCTAAATGCAAGACCCTTTCCTTTATTTCAACATGTCAATATGCCAGCATATCAAAGGAGCATGAGAATGTCCTGTCCTCACCAGAGGAGCATGGAGGAACACATGGTTTGGTGAATATGAAGTTGTAGGTGTGAGAAATGCATGGAAGTCCAGAATGGAAGTCTCGATAGTGGCTGGGGCGGAAAGAACAATGGGACTGACAGTGGGTAAGAGTGAGACACACGGTGGTAGGTTTTGCAGAATAGCAGGAGGAGAGGAAGAGCACAAGAGACACTCATTTACAATATAAGTGTGTGGTGTTAGACATCAAGGGAGACCATGGAAGAGAGTAATGTAACCTACATAGGAGGCAGGGAAAAGCTTGACAGGAACATTTTACACGTGACAAACAGCAACAACAGCATGGGCAGGAGTTCTGAAGCACCAAGCTAGAAGAGTGCCAAAGTTGAAAAGGGCTCAGGAAGGGGTTTGTTTTGTTTCTTTAGCAAAAAGCAGAAAAAGCAATAGATAAGAGAAACGGCAGCAGTAGCTGAATTGGGCATCAACCTAGATACAGGGAAGGGGGAGGAGATGAATTCAGGATGCCCCAGAGGCAAAAGCAAATGACCATTATGCATAAATGTGGATGCACACTAATCACCAGGGAATTCTTTGTCTTTGTGCTGAGTTTGAGGAGCTTTAAAGATGACTAGAAAACAGCAAGTAGAAAAGGAAGGCACAGAAAAAATGAAATAATAATAATTTACTGAGGAATCAGCAACCTCAGAAATTCTATTTGTTAATTTTTCTATAAGGGGCCCCAGAGAGGAAACTATAATAAAATAATTTTGTGGCCTTCATCCTCATGAGTACTCACCTCCTCCTTCAGTTCAGGAACTTTCTTCTGGAATATTGCTGAGGAACAACACCTTTCCTGCTCACTAGCCGTCTGGTTCATGGCGGGAACGCTTCTCTCCCCAGGGCTGGTTCCCACAGTCATGTCTGAATAAGCCACACAGTCGCTCATTAAAACCAAAAATATCGTTACAGAAGCCTCTTTTTGGGGGAGGCTACTGCAAATTCAGGGAACTCGCTGAACAACCTATTTACTATTGTTCTCAATGGGTTTCCCTACAGAACAGGCTGGTGTGGGGAGATCTGGTGGTAAAGGCCAAGCACGTAGCACTTCTTCAGCACTGCATTTACAGATAGGAAATGAGACATGGCTGTCTTCCCAGGAAGAGCCTGTATTTTTATATTACTCACAAAAAGGGAAATCTGTAAAATCAGACCATTTTATCTTAGTCATATAAAGTCACATCATTTGATTTTTAGAAACACTTAGAAGAAAAGGATGACTATAGGCCTGCTTTACTATGTGCATAGGTGGGTAGAAGTGAGGAGGGCGTATTATAAAATGAGTTTGCATTCCATAGAGCCAACATGGTTATATCAAATATTAAATATTTTATTTATTCAAGGACTACTAAGTGATTGTGACATCTAGAGGCCACATTCCCAATAATTAAGAGTAAATGCCACAGCTAATGCACAGGAGAGGGACAAGACTCAGAAGACTTTGGTTATAATTCCTATTCGACCTCTCACTGGCTTTCCATGTCCATCTCCACATAGACAAGGAGCCTGAGGGTAAAGACTGTGTGTCATTTCTAATTCTTGGTGCTTGGACTGTACCTGCAAAACAGGCACTCCACAAATGCTTGTTCACTGAGTATATTAGGTGAATCCACATGGAACTGCCAGTGTTTTGGGTAAAAAATAATAATCAAATATTATAATTTCATATGACTCAACTTAATATTTCCATCTAATTTTGTCCACATATTGTATGAATTTGCTTTTCCCTAAATGCGCTCATGTTTCTGTGCCCTACTTTTTTATTGAAAAGCCCTGTCTCCTGTCCTATATCAATCATATTCCTTCCTTGAACATTCTTGTGAATTACTCATTCCCAGGCACACCCAGCAGTTGCTAGCTGGTATCTCTGTGTGTCTTCCTCTAAACTGTAATCATATTGCATTTCCTCAGTGCCCACCCAAAAATTTGTCATAATGTTGAATTACCTATCTAAGGATAAAGTCACTATAGCTCTGAAACCCAGTTTCCTTCCTAGAGAAAGAAGAGAATCCCTGCCTGGCCAATATAACAGAATATAACAGAATTCTTGAGAGTTAACATATGAGGACTTAAAATGACTAACAGTAAAGCCTCCAGGTTGTTCTTCTTAAAGGGGGTGGTTTGAAAGTGTTAAGTGCTAGTGATAGGCAATTTGTTTTCAGCTCAGTCTCAGGGAGGGATTGACTCTTCCCAGCCAAAACATTTCAAAAGATGCACCCAGTTGACAGACTGAAAAGAGAATGTTGATCACATAGGGAGGACACACAGTCAATGAGAACACAGACAGAGTCCTTGTGTTAAAGAGAAAGAGACCAAGAATTTCACATGCACAATTATTTCCTTTAACTTGTAACAGGGGCACATAGCACTTGACAGGGTGAACTGAAAGAAATCAAAGGCTGCATTTGAAAGCAAACTAAAGACTGCTCTGTGTACAAATGAAGAACTTTTCGGGGAATAATTATAACAGCATTAAAGTAAGGAGAGGGGAGGGGGAAAGGAGGCAAGGAGGGAGAAGTGAGGGTAAAAATATCATGGGACACACAAGAGAGTATCACAAGTACTTGGAGAAGATTCTAGACTCAATGAAAAGCGGCAGACTACTCCCTTGGGCATAATAGTTAAGGGATATTTCTTCATTCTTAATTAGGAGAAGCTAGAGACTCATAATAAATATGTTACTTTTGGCAAGTTGCTGACTGTTACTTTAAAAACTGGTATCAATAGTTCCTATCTTATAGAGCTGACATAAACATGAAATAAGATATTGAACATAAATACACTTATAAAGTGCTCAGCATATGGCAAGTATATAATACATATTGGAATAGCTCTTATTATTTAATATTCTTTGGCAAACTATATTGTCATTCTCAAGTAATGCTTTTACTATCTTCGTGAATTGCCCAGTTGAATAACTCTCTAGGAAGAGTCCTGAACTTTAAATATTTGACCTATTATTAAGCAAAACCAGTAAACGGAATACTGAAGAAGCAGTATCCATAGATGGTTCTATGACAGAAGTGTTCTCCATCTGTATTTATTCACTATGGTAAGCATAAACCACATGAAGCCATGGGGCACTTGAAAGTGCTGCTAAGGAAGCAGTTTTTAAAATTTAATTATTTCAGTTTAAATGGACACATACTATATTGGACACTGTTGCCCCCATACATACCAAAAGACCTATACAGGTCACTGTTGGCCTAGTGTGGCTCTGGATTAGGTGACCTGGATTTGAAACCACAATCTTCCCTTTAGAAGCTGAACTACTTTAAGCAAGTAACTCAGCCTCCCATGCCTCCTCAGTTTCAACTTTCACAATCTGAGGTTGATAACAGTATCTACTTTATTGGCTTATAGATTAAATTAGAGAATGCAAATAAAGCGATGGTTCTCAAAGTTCAGCATGCATCAGTATCACCTGGAAGGCGAAGACACCAATTGCTGGGTTCATCCTCCAGGTTTTTTATTCAATAGGTCTGAGGTAGAGTCAGATAATCTGCATTCCTAATGAGTTCCCAGGTGATGCTCATGTTGCCAGTCTGGGGACCACACTTGGAAAAACACTGTTATACGCCATTTAGTGTGGTGCCTGATAAACAATGAGAACTCAATAGTGTTATAAGAAGCATCTTGATGGTGTACATCAGGAGGGCTTTTGCAAAAAAAAAAAAAATTCAGCTTTATTAGAAATCTCTAGCCCATTTTCTGACATGTACTTTTGATAAATGTTTATGAGTCACCTACAAAGGGCAAGACACCCCCACTGTGTTGTGTCAAAGTGGGTTTGAAGCAGGGTTTCAGAGCACCAAGTTACATGACCATGATTATTACCATCTGAAATATTTTTTTACCATTTCAACTTTCTACAAAACATACAGGAAAAAATAAAAATTAAGTTTCTCTCCAATTTTTCATGTCCATTAGAAAGATTGTGAAGGTCCTGTAAACGATAGGTGGAAGGGATGTGAAAATAGATCTAGATTCTATGCTTGGCTCTTTAATCAACTTCCTGATATCACTAGGTGTGATGGATAATTTTTTTTTTTTTTTTTTTTTTTGAGACGGAGTCTCGCTCTGTCGCCCAGGCTGGAGTGCAGTGGCGCGATCTCGGCACCCCCCACCACGCTCGGCTAATTATTTTTTTTTTTTTTGTATTTTTAGTAGAGACGAGGTTTTCCCCGTGTTAGCCAGGATGGTCTCAATCTCCTGACCTAATGATCCGCCCGCCTCAGCCTCCCAAAGTGCTGGGATTACAGATGTAAGGCACTGCACTCGGCCGTGATGGATAATTTTATGTCAACTTGACTGAGTTAAGGGATATCCAGATAGCTGGTAAAGCATTACTCTGGGTGTGTGTGTGAGGGTGTTTCTGGAAGAGATTGGCCTTTCAATCAGTAGACTCAATAAAGGAGATACACCCTCATCAATGTGGGCTGACATCCAATCAGCTGAGGGACTGACTAGAACAAAAAGACAGAGGAAGGGCTAATTTGCTGTCTTCTAGAGCTGGGACTTCACCTTCTCCTGCCCTAGGACATCAGAGCTCCTGGTTCTCAGGCCTTCAGACTCTGGGACTTACAGTGGCCCCCAGGTTCTCAAGCCTTCAGCCTTGGACTGACAGTTATGTCATTGGTTCCCCTGGTTCTCCAGCCTGAGGACTTGGACTGCATCACACCATCATCTCTCATGGGTCCAGCTTGCACATAGCCTATCATGGAACTTCTCAGCGTTCATAATTGGGTGAGCTAATCCCCATAATAAATCCTCTAATATACAGATATATATCCTATTGGTTCTGTTTCTCTGAAGAATCCTGATTAATACTGATTAACCAGGCAAGATTCTCTTAATAATTATGGGCCAAGTTTGGACCTGAACAGTTCGGTCACTTAAAAAAAAAAACAACAGGTTGCAAACAAGTCCACCCTCACCAATGCATAGACTTTGGTCCCTGGAAGTTATCACAAGTTATTTGTTTTTCTCCTCTGAGATTCTTTCCATAGTGCCTTAGTTTTTTGGAGGAAAGGTATTGCAAGGGGGTAAAAAACCACACAAACAGATAAACAGATAATTGGCTTGATAGATCTACCTTTAGTTTTGTCATTTTCCAGTATTCATAATCCTTTCAAAGTTTCCTTTAAAGGGGAAAAAAAGAGGCCTGTAAGAAATAGCTCAAAGAGGTTCTAGGATTTATAGACATCCCATTCCAATATAAGATACAAAAGGCAAATAGATCTACCTTTAATTTTGTCATTTTCCAGTATTCATAATCCTTTCAAAGTTTCCTTTAAAGGGGAAAAAAAAGAGGCTAGTAAGAAATATGCTCAAAGAGGTTCTAGGATTTATAGACATCCCATTCCCATATAAGATACAAAAGGCAAAATGTTTCCTTTTCCCATGATCCAGGCTAGTTCCAAGAATCCTAAAAAGGATCTTTTAATTCGGATTCTGAGATGTGGTGTTTTGTGGATTTACATGTGTTCTGACACGAGGACCACTCTACTTCCTTAAGAAACATGAGCAAAAATGCTTTGCTCAACAACCTAGTTAGGTATGTACAAATGGTGATCATGGTCCTTACTGACAAAAAACTTATAAGCAATTTCTATTACAAAATCGATATTCCTAACAGGTCTTGTTGTATAAGTCAGGATTATCATTTTCATTTTCAAGTGTCAGAAATAGAAGTGCAGAAAAGCTAGGTTTTAGGGTGACATTACTTAACTGAGGTAGAGGCAAGATGAGAAGCTGTCAGTCATTGGGAATATCTGATTTATCAGTCTTCACTGCTGTTGTAGACTGGCAGAACCTATTTCAAAGTGTTTCTGCAAAAAGCATAGAGGAGAGAACTTGGGACCTGCCTTGGGGATTGTGATGGGGAAATGTGACCACGGTTGTCTGAATCCAGATTTTAAGTTCGCATCTATTGGCTGAATTGATGATATAAACGTCATCAGTCGTTCCAATACCCACCTTCAAAATCAGAATGTTGAGAGTCTAAAAAATGCTACCTTTCAGCATTTTTATTTTTTGGTACTGATGAAACAAGCACTATTCTTAAGAAAAGGGGTAAGAGTTTTACTCTCAGATTTGCTTCTCTTATGGAGTGATATCGTACAAGCTAATTGGATTCTCTCAGCCTCACTTTCCTCATGTGTAAAATGACACTAATTCTCCTAATTCATAGGGGGTTGGTGAGACTAAACTGAAATGAATGCAAGAAAGTACTTATTAAGAATATAATTCAGGGACTTGGGCTCTTGTACAGTAAATAAATCAAGTCAAAATAATGCAACCTCCTTAGAAGATCATATCCCATATCTCTGAATTAAAAAACAAATTATTGCTGGAACAGTTGGTGTCATCTCTTGGAAAACAAGTTAATCAACTTAAATATATTAAATCAGGCACCATCTCAGTGACAAACTATAAGAATGGACTTGTTTTTATGAGATCTGAATACAAATTAGTATCTGATCAAATGGCATCTCAAGAATTAAACATCTAAGAACTCTATATATTGCTTTATAAAAGGGTTGAAGTAGATAAAGTGTGCATCTGTTACACTAAGTACTCCAGAAAGAAGCACAAATGACACTCCATTTCCCAAATTACTCCTTACCTCAATCACATTTGTGTAGGCCAAGGAGTGTGCCTCAATAATTGGGGATTCAGACAGCTATGCCTTCTTTATTTATTTATTTATTTTTTTTGTTGTTCACAGCATTTTGTTGATGGGGTTTGGAACACTGTCGTATTTCAAAGCTACAAAGCAATATTCATCAAATAAAGCCAATAATCAGCTATACCAAATTAAATGTCCCAAAACTATAACTTTTTCTTGTGAGGAAAGCTGCCGTTATCAGAATGCATGGAGTGCAAGGCACAAAAGCCTTACTGTGATTCGTTGAAACTTCCTATAGAAAACCTACCAATTTCTTCACCTCCTGGCACACAGGGTATGCTAATTCTTTGGCTTTTGCTGATCCAATTTGTAAAACTTTCTCTAAATGGTCCTTGTCCAGCTTCAGTTTTTCAATTTCACGCTTAATTGGGGCAAACTTCTCAATCACAGCATCTGCCACGGCCAGCTTGTAGTGAGCAGTGTCCATGCCTGCGCTGCGGCGCACCACTTCCTCCACCGAGAGCCCCGTCACCGCGGCGTGCACTGCCACCATGTTGGACACGCCAGCGCGGCCAGCCGGGTCATAGGTGACCTCCGAGGTGAAGTCCGTCACAGCCTTGCGGAATTTCTGCACTATCTCCTCTGGGCTGTCTGTTATTCGGACGGTGGCCAGTTTGTCAGGGTCTGATTTCGACATTTTGGCAGAAGGATCACGGAGGGATTTTACCTTCTTCATGGATGCTAGGTTAAAAACACCAACACACACATACCCAAAACAAAAACAAAACAAACAAATCACCAAGATGTATATACTGACAGTTCCGAACTTGCAATGGTTTGAATTATGATTTTTCAAATTTACAGTGGTATAAAAGTGATATCCATTCAGTAGAAACTGTACTTGAAATACCCACAAAACCATTTTGTTTTTCACTTTCAGTATAGTATTCAATAAATTACATGAGATATTCAATACTTTGTTGTAAAATAGGCTTTGTGTTAGATGATTCTGCCCAATTATAGACTAATGTAAGTGTTTTGAGCACGCTGAAGGTGGCTAGGCTGAGCTGTGATGTTCAGTAGGTTAGGTGGGTTAAATGCATTTTTGATTAACAGGGTTTTCAACTTACAATGGATTTATCAGGATGTAACCCAATTATAAGTCAAGAAGCATCCGTTTATACTTTGTAAATTATGTACTACTTTTTAAATATTATTTTAAATTTTTTGTCTCTTCCATACTTTTAAAATAATTTTAGTTACCCTTTCCAATAACTCAACATCTTTTTCAGTAATCCAATGTGGTCTACCTACTAGTCCTACACTAGAGAAAACAATGAGGACTCTAGTTACAGATCCTGAATCCTGTCTACAAGAAAGCTGAGGTTAGTCCCAAGAAAGGTCCAAGCCTGTCTATTGTCCAATCCTCTCTTTAGAATATACCCTGATGTAACAATTATAAGTTTGTTACTTACTTAGAACGGACTTGGGCACTGGAAAGAACTCCCCATACTTCTTGTTGAAACCTTCTGCTAGGTCCTGAACTAGTTCCATGTGCTGGACTTGATCCTCCCCAACAGGAACGTGTGTGGACCTTTAATAAAAGACAGACAGAAAAACACAGCAAGGCTCTTTCTTAGAGACAGAAATGATATTGCAAGCAGCTGCATTTCCTGTGAATATTTCGCTGTTGGTGTTCAACAAATGTTCACCAACTATAGAGGGAATGTTTAGACCTAAGTCTTTATCTATGGATCAGACAAAAGCCAAAGAGATGTTTCTCTACTCTAGTTGTGTTTTTTCCATAGCAGAGGAATACAGCCATCAACACCAGAATAACAGGATCTTGCTGGGAGGGAGGAATGGGATTTTAAATAGCATATGCTCTAGGCACGATTGTGTTTTAAAACTACTCCTCATTCCCTCACCCAGTCAGCACATATTATCCCAGGCCTGACCAGATGCTTTTTACCTCAGAACTGTAGCTCACACTTGAAAGACACCCCACCCCACTCTTCAAATCAAAGGCGGCAGAAAGTTCTTCAGGCAAGAGTTTTTCCTCCCTGTCACATAGGGAGTAATTCAATATTCTTTTGCAGTAAGCTTCATTTGCAAGTACATTGCAATCACAGGACAATTAATATGTTGCAGAGAACTTAAAATCTACAAGTACAGTGTAGATGGCTATCAAAGAGCAAGTTGGAGAAAACATGAAGTACATTGACATTTATGTAAATTTTATAAGTGCATATGGAAATATATCTGTAGTAATAAGCATAAAAACATACTGGAAGCTCCTCCCCAAATTTATAATTGTAGCTGCTTCTAGAGAAGGTGGGAAGGAAATAGATCTGAAGAACAAAGGAGACTTGAATTTTATCTGTAATATTTCATTTTATTAAGAAATGAAGATGTGAAACCAAAAATATCAGAATATAGGGAATGACTTTATCATGACTTTAATCCCATATGTAAAGTTGGCAGTGTCAGATCATGACACTGCAAACTTTATTACATCAAATAAGGGAAGAATGAACCATTATAGAGAAGTCTTGATGAGGAAAATTTTATACTGAAGCCTTATGGAGGGATAAAAAACAGGCGATTTTATATATGTAATGCTTGGCTGGGAGTTTATACTTGATAATACAAGTAATACAGTGCTCTGAGGTTTTTTTAATCAAAGAAACAATATTGCTCCTGTGAAAAAAGTAGCGAGACATCATAGGCAAGTTTCTTACCCTTTCTAAGCCTTCGTTTCCTCTGTAAAGTGAGGGTCATGATGGAGCTTACCTCATACGGCTCTTTCATGGATTACAAGTATACTACTTGATAGTAATTAGCTCTATAAATGGTTGCTATTGATATTTCTCGCTCTCTATATATACATTCATTAATATCTGACATGATGAAGGACAAAATGGTAAAATAAAGATACTATAAAGAACCCTGATGAGGGGTACACTGACTTTTTCACACCGGATCATTTTCCTTTTTCAGAGCTGACATACCACAAATAAGAACGCATAATCCCAGAGATAGTCACAGACCTGGGCAGTGATCCTGATATGCATAGAAACCTTACTTGAAACTGACAGTTCACATATCTGATCAGGTAATCCCAAAATATAAATCGCATGTTACAGGAATTCTGAGAGCTCTTTTAATTTAAGGAAAACAAGAACAGAACAATCAATGGAAAGGCAAAATGTAAGGACCATGACAGCAGACCCAGAAGGTGTTTCTCTTCTTCTAAGGCCAATAAGTGAATGTTGACCAGGTACAGTGGCCCGTGCTTGTAATCCCAGCACTTTGGGAGGCCAAGGTGGGAGAGTCACCTGAGGTCGGGAGTTCGAGACCAGCCTGACCAACAGTGAAACCCTGTCTCTATTAAAAATACGTAATTAGCTGGGGGTAGTGGTGCATGCCTGTAATCCCAGCTACTTGGGAAGCTGAGGCAGGAGAATCGCTTGAATCCGGGAGGCGGAGGTTGCAATGAGCCGAGATTGCACCATTGCACTCCAGCCTGGGCAACAAGCGTGAAACGCCATCTCAAAAAATAAATAAATAAATAAAAAGTTAAAAAAAAAAAAATAAGTGAATGTGGGAAATTCTACAGAATAACTGTTAGGGCCATAACCACTGCTGTCTTCCACACAGCCTGGAGTAGAAAGCCACTGGATCAGTGAGTGACAAAAACAAAAATATTCCTTTTTATGTTTTCGTAAGCACTCATAGTCCTACATGATACTCCTTTCTGGGATGTACATGCAGACACCCCACCTTTGTAACTTTCTCTTCTTTGAGTGGACTTTGCTACACCTGTCTTGTAATTGTAGTTAGGCTGACATGCAGAGGTCACCTGGACACCCCCAAGCTAAAGTAGCCAACAGAGCAGGTTAAAAAGCAATAACAGTAGCCCATAGGAAATCGCAATGGACTGCAACTAACACAGAAAAAACAATTACCATAATCAATACACTTAAAGCACATCAAAATGAATATTTCCACATGTCAAAATGGTTCCAGATTCACAAAGCAACGAAACTAAACAGAAAACACATTTAGTTTTCATAATGACTCTGCATGCATCTTTGCCTGATGTCGGTTCCTTGCCTCTTTTCTAACAATTCTGTGGGGGGGGTGGGGGGGGGTTGGCTTTTTTTTAAAAAAAGGATTTAAAAAATTTTAATCTTTTTCACCTGCCCCTATTGCTCCACTTGGCTTTTTCATCTGATTTTAGTGTGTTTGTTTCTCGCCTTCCCTCCCTGTGCTCCTGCTGCTGCTTTCACCTCCTATAATTTATTTTGGCCTTTACTTCTCATCCAGTGAGTTTACACTTTACATTAATTCATCTTGTCTTTGATTCTACTCACTTAAGTGCCTTATTCTCTTCATATTTCCAGCCTTTCCCCTCAGTCTTCCTTTCACTTCAAATAATTTAGTGCTGTTCTTTAAAAATTTATATCCTGCATAATGATATCCATATTAATGTGTCTTCTCTTTTTTCTATTTTCCTTTTTTTTTTTAGTTACTGACTGTGCTTTCTTAGACACAACATAAAACAAAAGTCTTTCATAATTTTGATTGTTATAACTTCTGTCACATAATAAGGCCTCTGATCTCCTTCGGTGACTAAACCATTTTTCTTTTGCTTAGCTCCTTTTTGCATCTATGATTACTTAAGATCACCCCACCCTTCTGGCAGAATTAGTGTCCAGATGAATAATCATTACCTACATATATCTGCTCACAGAGATTTGTTGTCTTATTCTTTCTTTTTCTACTTTTTTTGGCTGTGTTGGTAACTTTTCAGTGCTGCTGCCTTTGACCAGCCCAGCTGCAACAGGAGTTCGGTGGTGTTTTCTTGTCATAAAGGATTCATTTCTCATCACTAGTTGCTTGTTGGATATGCAATAATGACTCTCTAATTCAGCAATTACTTACTGAAGACCCATGATGTGAAAGACCTGGTGCTGGGCACTGTGAAATATATAATGAAAGGTTTACTTTCTAAAGATTTAAGACCTCCAGGAGGAGAGATAATACCCAAGGAAGCTCTGAACTCTTCTGGCGAGTCCTCCTTCAGCATCCCCTACCTCAGTGAATGGCAATGCTATCAATCCAGTTGGGTAAGTCAGAAACATTGGGTCATCCCTGACACCTCCCTCTCATACACATCCAGTCCTATCCATTTTACCGCCTAAATGTTTCTTATATTTGTCTACTTTTCTTCCTCTTCACTGTCACCATCATGGCCCACATTAGACTATGAAATAGCCTCTAAACAGATTGCCCCAGATATTCTTGTCTTCCTAAAATTCATTCTCTATATTTTAATTCTCTTTTAAAAGAATGAGTCATATCAAATTCGCTGTATCCTTGAAATGTACAAATAGCTTCCTGTTGCTCTTTGGAGAGCACACTGGATTATCTGCTGACACCTCAGCACCATTCTCTCCCTTCCACACTACCTCTTGATTTTCAGGGGCTGGCAGCCTGCAAACTACATTTCTCAGACTGCCCTTCAGGAGGGTTCTGGTTTGGTATAGGCCTTTGCCTAATAGAAGTGAAGTGGAAAGAGAAGGATAAAAACCGTTGCTTAGGTAGAGTGGGTGAGTACGCGCCTATGAGCAGACTGCAGAAATGAGCAGCAGGTTCCTGAATCTCAGAAAAATCCAGGCTCGACTCTGGCCTCACAAAGAATGAAGCACTTCAAGAACCGGAAGTCTCCAAAGCAGCTATAGGAACTCTAGCATTCTTAGAAAAAGCTCTCAAATGCTGTTCTATGACAGTCTCAAAAAAAGAGAAATACTACTAATAATAAGCTCTCAAAAAGCTTATTTTCAGGCCGGGCGCGGTGGCTCAAGCCTGTAATCCCAGCACTTTGGGAGGCCGAGACGGGTGGATCACGAGGTCAGGAGATCGAGACCATCCTGGGTAACACAGTGAAACCCCGTCTCTACTAAAAATACAAAAACTTAGCCGGGCGAGGTGGCAGGCGCCTGTAGTCCCAGCTACTCGGGAGGCTGAGGCAGGAGAATGGCGTGAACCCGGGAGGCAGAGCTTGCAGTGAGCTGAGATCCAGCCACTGCACTCCAGCCTGGGTGACAGAGCAAGACTCCGTCTCAAAAAAAAAAAAAAAAAAAAAAAAAAAAAAAAAAAGCTTATTTTCAGTGGTCCTCAATGGCAGTAGCCTGATTCTTAGACATTATGATGACACCTCTTCTCTGACTCTACCAGCCTGAAGTATCCGAGCAATCATTTTGCTCTCTATACTTTCTGGGTTTTGGTTTGGTTTGGTTTCTGCCTGCAGTTTCTTGAAGACTCTGTTGTCTCATTTTTCTATATCATTTTTGCTTTCATTTGCAGTCTTTTTTTTTTTTTTTTTTTTTTTTTTTGCGATAGAGTCTCGCTCCATCACCCAGGCTAGAGTGCAGTGGTGTGCTCTCGGCTCACTGCGGCCTCCTCCTCCTGGGTTCAAGCAATTCTTGTGCCTCAGCCTCCCAAGTAGCTGGGACTACAGGCACACACCACCATGCCCAGCTAATATTTTGTATTTTAAATAGAGACAAGGTTTCACCATTTTGGCCAGGCTGCTCTGGAACTCCTGAGCTCAGGTGATCTGCCTGGCAGGGCCTCCCAAAGTGCTGGGATTACAGGCATGAGCCACTGTGCCCAGCCAGTTTCCAGTCTTCTTATCCTCTTCCCAAATTTTTCAAATTCTTGAGAAAGATAATCTGATTTGCCCAGATACTCACTTTCATCTCTATCTGAATGAACTTAGTGGAATCTCTCTGAAACTTCATTTCCTCATCTGTAAAGTGGGGATAATACCATCCACTTATTTTATAGCCCTATTGTGAGAACCGAACAGATAATGAGTGTGTAGCAGTTAGTAGATGACTGGCAAATAATGCTCAACACATGTAAAGTCCTTCCTTTCCTTTCCCTCAAGGCCATGTATAGTGCCTTTTCCCGGATCAGTGGCATTGTAGGTACTTAGCAACTATTTGTTGTTTATTAATAAAAATTATATGTGTGTGCCTTTACGTGTATGTGTGTGTGTATGCATATATATACACACATATATATATATAAAACACATATACATACACACACAGAGAGAGAGAGAGAGAGAGAGACATATACAGAGAGAAAGAGGAGAAAGAAATATTTACTTAATATATAGTCAGCTATTTGAAATTAGGCATTTGGAAAAATAATACAGATGCAGAATAAAAACTATGAATACTTGCTATTTTTGAGCATTGGAATATTTTGTCTGTATTCAAATTTCTTGTGCTTATCATACTCTGCAGTTAAAGATGGTCTCAGCTGTCCATTCCTGGGTTCCTTACCAAGTTCCGCCAAAACATTTACATAAATCTTTTATAAACTTATCTGAATGGCTCCTCTTCCATTCCTTTCTATTATGTTTGTTCTCTGACCCACCATGCCACTCATTCTGATGATGATTTTGATAAAAGGAAACACTAATATTTGGCTTGCATCAAAATTTTATGAAGAGGTTACATGTAGATTTGCTGGTAGGGAAAAAAACACAGATGTTTTATCCACCCTTCATTCTACCATCCTACCTATCTACATTTATAATACAAATATTCAGAGACATTCTGGCAATGATCTTTTTCAAAATCCAGAAATGTCTGGAACAAAGCAAAATAAAAACAAATAAAAATACCCTCAAGTGCTTCATCTCTGTTACAGGGAAAACAATGATGTAGCCTAAAAATCAAACCTGAGTTTGAGTCCTGACTCTGCTGCTTATTATCAAGCAATTAGGAGCTTCTAAACTTGAGAAGAAACATAACGAGACAAATACAAAATGTACATTAGCAGAAAAAGTGCTGTAGACCCATAGTCTTGCCTAGATGTTCCAAAGTCGACTAACTGGCTACACAACTTCGGGCAAGTTGTTAAACCCACATTGGGCTGCACTTGTAAAGCAATAGAATTAAAGAAGAGGCTCCTTAAAGCTCCTTTCCATCCTTTGCTTCACGGTATCATTAAGAGTGCAGTCATTCTTGTTAAAGTTTACGCTTTTCCATAGCCCTAAGCTCAGAGGACTCTCCCATTATAGCTCTTCAACTGTTAAGGAAACCTACCATGCTCATGTGTTTTCTTACTCTAGTGCTGACAATTCTCAGCTTTTGTTTTTTGTTTTCGTTTCTGGAGCCAAGGTTTCACTATTTTGCCCCGGCTGGGCTCAAGTGATCCTCCCGCCTCAGCCTTCCAAGTAGTTGGAACTTCAGGCATGCAACACGATGCCTGGCTAGCCTTTGGTTCTATAAAGAAGTAGGTCTTGAAACAAAATTAGACAACATTGTAATCATCAAAGACATAGTCATCATTAGTCATAACCAAGTAACAGCTCCTAGTCAGAGTACTGCCTGGCCTATATTTCATTTTAATCCTCTAATAATCCTGTGCTTAATAATTATTCCCATTTTACAGGTGAGAAAATCAAGTTTCTTCACAGAACCTTTTCAAGCAAATATCCTACCTCTCTAGAAATTGTATTATTAAGACTTTCATTATACTTTCATTTGTTACTTATTGGAGAATATTGTTCTAGCTTTTTAAATAAGTCAAAAGCTACTAATTACAAATAATAAATGTTATCAAGAGTCCAGCATACAAGTTAATACAACAAACAGACAAATAATCCTTGCAAGTTTTCATCAGAATTGAAGATAGGCTGCATGTACTCATGGACATTCCCTGTTTGTAGAGCTAAGCAGCTGCCCTTCTGGCTGTTTCTGTCATAATTGCACAAGGGCTCTGGAGTCATGCCACGAGGTACAGATACTGTCGTCTTCATGCTGTTATCAGACTTCCATGCAAAGAACTGTAGTTCACAGCTTTAGGGGTAAGGGATGCAAAAACATTGGTGAAGTGTCTTCTTTTCCCAGAAGCTTTCACAGTAGCATGGCCCTAAGTGCATGCCAATTGGGAGGCTTTATCTCTAGAAGGCCAAATGGGGGTCAGAGGAGGCTGATGAGGGGTTAGCATGGAAGAATTGAGAGGGGGATGAAATCAGAAGCCCTGGCCAGTAGTACAGCAAGTGCAGGGATCAGCATCCTCAGGTGTATATATTTTTTAGGACTTTAAGTGGCAGCAGTAGCTGACTGGATGGATTATGGGTCCAGGAAAAGTACAAGTACCCTATATCATATTTTAAAAACTCACTCTCAACCTGTAGGTCTAATACAGTGGCTATTTAAATTTAATTAAAATTAAATAGAAGGTAAAGTTCAGTTCCTCTGTGGCACTAGCAACACTTCAGGTGCTCAACAGCCACACATGTGGCTACTGGCTACAGGATCTAGCACAGACATAGAATATTTCCATAAACACAGAGAGTTCTATTGGACAGCATTGCTTTAGAGTCTAGAATATATTAAAAAATCAACATTTAAAATGTTTGAAGTTTAATCATCACTGGGGAAATATATATGGCATACTGGTTATGAGCACAGACTCTGTATCCAAACTTCGTGGACTCAAATCCTGGCTCCAAGCTTTGCTAATTATATGACTTTGGGCATGCTATTAACCACTCTGTCCCTCAATTTCTCCATCTGTAAAACTGGGACAATAAGAGTGCAAATTTTAGAAGGTTGTTGTAAGGGTTGATGTATGTAAAGCACTTACAATGGTTTCCAACACGTTGTAAGTGCTATTTAAATGTTAGCTCTTAATATTATTAGTTTCTCACAGAAACATACTTCTATAATGTAGTACCTATTTCTGGGGAATAGATATAAACTGATTCAGATGTCTGACCCTTTCTGCACTTCCCCCTGCCCATGAACCAAGTCTGTATTGAACAGGTTAAAACACTCTCTAGTCACCATGAGTATGTACAAGACCAGGGTGAACTCTCTTCTTACTTGTACAACAGAATGTCAGCCGCCTGGAGTACTGGGTATGTGAGCAGGCCCCCCGTGCCATCGTGCTTCTGCTTGGTAGTCTTTGCCTGTGAGAGGTGAAAAGAAAGGAGGGTTAGAAATCTGAAATCTGACTTGAACCTAATTATACTGCTAAATTAAGAAAATTTTAAAACAAGCAAACTGTGATCTGCAGCCACCTGTAATAACATTATATGTGGGTTCCTTTTTAGCAACTCTAGCCATCTTCTGGCTCGCTTGTCTTCACGCTCCAGGCTGAGGCAGGAATAAGGACAGTGTATTTCACCACTGCCCCTTTAAAGGATCCTGCCCTGCTACTATTTCTTATTTATTTTATTAAAGTAAGGATACAGGCATTTATTGGTTCCAAATCGGATAAATTCCAGATTTCACAGACAAGGTCACAAATTATCATGAAATTAAATCTCTACAAATTAACTGCAGTTAATATCAAAAGCCCTATTGTTTATATGTGGAAACTTCCCAAAAAGTCTCACAGCATGCTACTGAGAAAACTGGAATGTTCCCTTAAAATCACATTTAAATAACAAAAAACAAAAAATCATGGCATTTAAAATAAAACTAAGTGAGAGAAATTTTCATCTAACCAATCCTAATGACCTGTCTTGATCCTTAGGTGATTAAGCATGCCCCAATGAACAGTACAGGTTGTATAGACCAAAACAGTTCCTTAATGGAGAAGTTGATGGAAACACCTGAGATGATATTAGAAACATTTAATAACTGGGTAGCAATAGATGTCGACTATAAACTACTACTGTGTACTCAGTAAACATGATCCTAATGATGCTAACTCCCTTGCTGCGGCTGCACATTGCTGACATGTCGTTTGGTTCTCTGAGTAGAGCTATTTATCAGATGAGAATACTCTGTGCAGTTTCAAGGCCTAAGGTATAGCATCTCTTGTAAAAATAAATGGATGCTTTGGTATGTAGACAAATCTTACCCATTTAGTTAATGTGAATCATTTCCTTCAAGTCTGATTATTTCAAAATGAACTGGGCAACTGAATTTATAAACTTGTTTTATTCCAGGGACCAAGCTCATGAGCTTACAAATTTGGGGTACCCCTACCAAGGTGCAGACACACTTTTTAAGGCTCAATCTGAAAACACAACAGCTTCTCTCTTTAGTCATCTTAATTTTGGTGTTTCATAATTTAGTTACAAACTTTTCTGAGTATACTTCAAGTGGTTTCTGGCTTATAGCAACCAATGCACTAGGCCATTCAAACGAAATTTGAATGTTTGAACATACAATCTCTTCACTACATCCCCTAATTACAAAGTTCATGATAAAGGCTAGTTCACAATTATCACCAGGTAAAGATAATGAAAGTTTAATTTGGAAATGTGCAAATTGGAAAAGAACCCAATTTTTAAAAGTTGCCATCCCAATTTATAGCCTTTTCATATTAGTGTAATGGACCTTGAAATTACAAGGGAGAGGGAAAATGTGGAGAGCATTAATATTTATTGAGTGCCTATTATGTGCTCCAGATGTTTTACATATATGTTACTGATTAATCCTCTAAATAACCCTGACCTCAGCAACCCTCACCCCACCCTTCTGTGCCACTATTCTACCTTTTGCTGTCCCAATGGAAACCAAGCTAGATGCCCTTATCAGATCCTCCATGGCACTGGAATCCAGCCCTCAGAGCGCTTCTTACACTTTCTTATTACTTATTTAATTGTCTCTTCCCAAACAGACTATAAGCCTCATGAAGGGGGCTACTTCTTATTGACTGCTATTATCTCTAGCACCTAATATGACGTAAGACTCACAGAAGATATTACTAGTATTTAATTAGTATTAATGAAGGAATGACCACAGAAAACAGTGACATACCTGAGGATAAGACTGGGATTTGAAATTCATGTTTTTCCTACAAACAAGCAATTATATACTAATGGAAAGGTTTTTCCAGAATATCAGTACATGCACTAGTAATGTGCTATCAGGAGATCTTTAGATGCTGTTTTAAAGTGGGAATAGTTCCTATTAGATTAGTATTCAGTTCCTATAAAAAGGATTTCAACATTACACTTAATGGTAGAATATTATGGGGAAAGTATTGCCTAAAACCAAAATACGGCGGATAACATTATGAAACTTTGTTTCTAATTCGTGGCAAATAAGGAATCTGCAGCATTACCAGTTCCGTCTTAGGTATTAAGTGTCTTAGTCCACTCAGGCTGTTATAACAAAATACCCAACTAGGTGGCTTATAAACAACAGAAATTTACTTCTCATAGTTCTGGAGGCTGGGAAGTCCAAGATGAAGGCAAAGTCAGTGTCTGGTGAGGAACCTTGTTCATGGACAGTGACTTCTAGCTCTGTCCACAGATGATGGCAGGAGCAGGTGGTCTCTCTCGGGCCTCTTTAACAAGAGCACTAATCTCACTGATGAGGGCACCACCCTCATGATTTAATCACCTTACTAAGGCCCTACCTCCTAATACCGTCATCTTGGGAGTTAGGTTTCAACATATAAATTTTGGGGGGACACATTCAGATCATAGCATTTAGAAACTGTCACTTTAAAGCTTTGTCTTTTTCTTTCTGTAGCATGTGTGAAGGCTTCTAAAGACCAGCTTATGAGGAAACCAATGGCCCTGAAAATACGCTCAAAAGAAGCTTGAAATTGAAATTAGCGTTGACGTAGTTGGGGGCTACCTACCCTGGGGTTATCCAATTGCAAAAATAAATGGAAGTAAAGTACTATGAATTATTCAATTTATCTTTCTTGGTTGAACGTCTTAGAAATAAGTATAGCCCTAATTATTCTGTGGGTTTGAACTGTTGCCTGGACTCAACTTGTTTAACTGTTAAATATAATATGTTGTCTCTTCTCTCCGCAATAAAAACATTCTTTCCTTACTGCCAGTTAATTCCAGTGGAAATGGGAGGCAACTTCAGGGTCCGGTAATCAAGAATCTGTGATTGTTTATTAACTATGTGGTTGTTCAAAGTCATTACCAAGTCTATCCAAAGGTAACGCTCATTCAACTGTACACAGATAAAAATGATTAACATCATTTTTAAGTCAGGAGGAATCTTGGAAAATCCTTTTATTTTCCTTTTAATACTCTGAAGCAGGGAGGTTAAAGATGATGTTCCAACCATTAGTGAGTAGCAGACCAGGGAGGACAGTAAACTCAGGATTCCCAGAACCTAACAGAAAAATAAACAGGAAGGGAAAAATAGCTTATTGTCTGTTTATTAATCAGATTACTGGCATTTACCTTCCACTGATGTAAATGTTGTAATCGAGGTAGTCTGACCATGCAGGAAAGGATCCAACTTAACTGTGTGTGTTCAGACACCTAAAGAAATAAAATAGGACATTAGTAAAGGTGGCCAGTGTTTTCTTGCATATAAGAACTAAATAGTAAGTATTACCCTAAATGTCTGAAAATACCCCAAATCAAGGTTATTATAAGAACAGGTGAAGGGGGCTTAGTTCTGATTCATGATGGATAGACTCTTCAGTGAAGAAAAAATCATACAAGCTAACTGATTTGAGTATTAATCTAGTGTTTAAGTCTACTCCACAATACACCAGATTCTGCTTCAACATCTTCAATGAGAAAGTTTCATGATGTCCTGAGGCATCTGTTCTATCTGTAAAAAGCCAAGCTTATTAAGAAGACTCTCTCTCTCTCTTTCTGTCTCTATCACACACTCACATACTCACACACACTCACACACTGGTTCTAAGCTTCTCTAAATAACTTCTAAATATATCAAAGCAGCTATAGTACTTTATATACAAGTGGTGAAAAAAGGAACTGGACTTAACATTAAAGATTGAATTCTTTAGATCTAGGGTAATTTGAAAAGTAGAGATCGCCTTATCATCCCATCACCCCAAAGAGTATTTTTATAGTTTCTAGTTCCTCCTCTTTCTCCTCTTTTTCATCTTTCTCTTCCTCCTTTTCTTTTTTTTTTTTTTTTTAAGAAGAAGTCTAATCAACAAGAAAATATCAACTTTCCCTTTTTTTTTTTTTTTTCTTTGAGACAGAGTCTTACTCTGTTGCCCAGGCTGGAGTGCAGTGGCGCAATCTCAGCTCACAGCAACCTCTGCCTCCTGGGTTCAAGCAGTTATCTGCCTCAGCCTCCCAAGTAGCTGGGATTACAGGCACCCATCACCATGCCTGGCTTTTTTTTTTTTTTTTTTTTTTTGGTCTTTTTAGGAGAGATGGGGTATCTTGGCCAGGCTTATCTTGAACTCCTGACCTCATGATCCACCCACCTTGGCCTCCCAAAGTGCTGGGGTTACAGGCATGAGCCACTGCGCCCAGCCCCAAATTTGTTTTTGTTTCAACCAAATTTAATCAAGTTACCAAACCTGATGACCTACAATTTAAGGCCTATGCATCCTGTTTCTGTTTTCTGGGGATTACAAGCCCTTCATCAACTGTGGCTTTTTTTTTTTTTTTTTTAATGTCCACATGATTTCCTTAAAAAACAGAGACTGTTGCCAACTCTGAAAAGTGGCCCCAAATGTGTTCTTTGTGGGTTTTGCAAAAAGAACATAAAGGAGTGGAGCTGAATCAGCCAGGCCTGTTTTACTAGCAAGGAATCACCATCTGTTGTAAGATGGTTTCTCATTTCTTTCCTCAAGTTATAGAGAGGGAAGAGTTGTTTTTCACGTGTTTGACAAGGAATCACTTTTAAAGTTTTGCAAGTCCGTGGGCTGAATCTGTCATCTTTCTTCCAAGAGGCATTTGGGCTTTATTGAGGGCAGTGACATTGATACACTGTCCATGCAAATTGCTAACTGCTGCTGTAAACAAATAGTTAAATAGTAACTAACCCTGGATGTAGGCAAGAGGACTAGAGTTGCTTCCAATCACCAAGGAAAATACATTCCCATTGGAAGTAATAAAACAAGAGCTGTTTTTTTGGCATGAAGAAGTAGGAGAGAATTTTTTTCTTCTCTTTACTGAATTGGGAGAAAGGAATGAAAACACAGATAACCATGGATATGTGGAAAGAGACAAGATGACGCCTCTTTAACTCTGATTCAAATGCTTAGCTTTGGTGATATGCAAAAAGCTACTACCAGGTCTCCATGAAGCTGAGTATTTTCCTTGGAGTAACTTTTTATTTGGACATATGGAATGAAACTTACTTAATATTCTGCAGAGATCTTCCTGGTGTTTCCAAAATAGTGAGCATAAAATTAATTCAAATTATCCTCACACAGAAAAAGTAGGTAAAAGGTCAATGGCAATTAATTTTTCACAATTCATTTTTAATAATGATATAAGAAGAGTAGGATACTTCAGATTTGGTTGTCTTACTTTGTACATATTCATGACAATTGCTTGGAAAGGTTCAGATTTCCATTTGGGGGAAAAAGGGAAAATGGTATCTAAATATATTTTATCATTTATGTTGTAAAACCACAAACAAACTAGCTATATAACCTGATTGGCCACAGAAAAACAAAGGCATGGACAATAAAGTCGCCTATTGACCATCCATAAACAAGTCAGCAGCAGAAACAACAAGAAAGAACTGAAGATTTCAGACCTCTAATTCTAAAAGGTGCATTCTTCAGTTGCAGCTGTTTTGCCTATCTTTTTTACAGCTGTAGAACATAACTTGGTACATTGTATGTCTCAGGAAATATTTGTTGAATGTGTTGGCAATAGGAAAGGCTATAAAAAGAATGGGACCATTAGGTTTGGCAACAGACTTGGTGATTGAGGCAAAAGCAGTTTCAGGGGAGTGATTGGGATGAAAGGTAAATTGCAGTGGGCTGACAAGTGAGACTAGAAGGCAAGATATAAAGACAGATATGCAATAAGGATTGCAAAGTAGTTAAGAGTTCTGTCTTTGGAGTGAGGTTGCCTGGATCTGAATGCAAGTTCTGCCACTTAGTTGCTGAGTGACTCTGTGTGAGTGATTTAATCTCTTTGCGTCTCAGTTTTCTCCTCTAGAAGATGAGGTTAACAATAATGTCCCCCTGATAGTATGTAAACAGAACCTAGCACATAGTAACCACTCAATAAATGGTGGCTCTTATTATTCTAATTTTTAGAAATACTTCTGTTTTAACTTTTAATTTTAAGATAAGTGTACATTCACATACAGTTGTAAGAAATAATACAGAGTGATCCCATATGCCCTTAACCCACTTTCCCTCAATGGCAACATCATGCATAACTACAGCTTAATATCACAATGATACAGAAGTGGGGAAGGGAAGGTCGTGGTCCCTTTAAATGATACAAAAGAGGGGCAGGGCATGGTCTAGGGCTCCACCCCCGGACCTGTGCCCATGGACCTAGATGAGGAGAAACATTTTTGTTTTCCTGCCCAAATGTTGTATTTTCCAAGACCACCCTGGTCAATCACACCCTCATCCTGTGCCTATAAAAACCCCGAGACCTGGACAGGACCGACGGCTCATGCCTGTAATCCCAACACTTTGGGAGGCTGAGGTGGGCAGATCACCTGACATCAGGAGTTCAAGACCAGTCTGACCAACATGGCAAAACCCTATCTCTACTAAAAATACAAATATTAGCTGGGCATGATGGCAGGTGCCTGTAATCCCAGCTACTCGGGAGGCTGAAGCGGGAGAATCGCTTGAATCCGGGAGGCAAAGGCTGCAGTGAGCAGAGATCACGGAGACCATGCCATTGCACTCCAGTGTGGACAACAGAGCGAGACTCTGTCTCAAAACAAACAAACACACAACAAACAAACAAAAAACCCTGAGACCTTAGCAGGCAGACACACAGGCGGCTGGACATAAAGGGGAGCACATCAGTGGAGGAACACATGAAACATAGGGGGCTCGACAGGCACCTGCACACCAGCAGGCCACTGACGGGCGGAACGACATGGAGTTTGTCTGAGGCAGTGGGAGGAGAACCCTGGCCACCCAGGGGAAAGCGGCCCAACTCCAGGGGAAAACCATCTCCCTTCTGGCTCCCCCATCTGCCGAGAGCTACTTCCACTCGATAAAACCCTGCACTCATTCTCCAAGCCCACATGTGATCCAATTCTTCCGGTACACCAAGGAACTCAGGGATACAGAAAGCCCTCTGTCCTTGCAATAAGGCAGGCGTCTAATTGAGCTAACACAAGCCCTTTACAGATGGCTAAACTAAAAGAGTACCCTGTAATACACGCCCACTGGGGCTTCAGCAATAAACATTCACCCCTAGACACTGCCATGGGGTCAGAGCCCCACAGCCTGCCCATCTGTACGCTCCTCCAGAGGTGTGAGCAGCGAGGCACTGCGAGCCACTCTGAGCCACTTCCCCTGTCACACATCCTGCCAGGGGGACAAGGGAACCTTTCCTGTTTCAACAACAAGAAAATTCTGAATTTGATGCCATCCCTCCACCCTATTGAGATTTCCCTAGTTTTATATGCACGAATTGTGTGGGGTATGTTTAGTATTATGCACGTTAATCATATGTGTAAGACATTTGTTTTTCAAGGAAGGATTAAGATGGGATAACTGATAGGAGTTAGAAAATAAGCATTTTGTTTTGTTTTCTAAATTGGGATAACACACTGTCGATGTACTGAGCAGAGGGAGAGCCACTAAAGATTCAGGAAAGGGGATAATTCAAAGAACGATATTTCTGAAGGAGGAAAAGGAATGATACCCAACAGAGGTAAAATAATGGATGATGAAATATCTTCCATATCTTCCACTGAAAGGAGAGATGGGGGAAGTGAAGACAGATGAGGACATATCCTGTGAGTTCAGAGTGGAGGACAGAAAGTTTTAGAGGAATCCACATCTAACAGGCTCTGTTATCTCCGAAAATAGAAGACAGGGTGATTAGAAATAAATGAGGTAAGAAATATACTCAAGAGAATTTCTAGGTGTGATAAGAAGGAACAAAAAAGGCCTTATGGAGTGGAGTTATATGAGACTTGAATTGATATTTTGTGGATATTTTTGTGAATGAAAGGAGACAAGTGATACATAAATTATACTCTTGGGGAAACTGATATTCTTTACAGAAGCCTAAAATATTCTGCCTAAGTAATAATGGATATTTAAAAGATTTGTAGAAAAAAGTTAAATCAGTTGACTGCATTTTAAATTTCCTTTGGTCAGCAAGGACTTTAATAGGATCCAAAAAAGCGCTAAACATAAAGCAAAAAATCTTGGTAGATTAAACTACATTAAAATTAAGGACTTTTCCTTATCAAAATTCACCATAGGGTGAATAAGCAAGCCACAGACTGGGAGAAGATACCTGCAATACCTACACAGAATATATCGGTACACAGAATACGTGAAGGACTCCTATGAATTTATAACAAGTAAGTAGATAAACCTATAAAATTAGCCAAAAATAGGAATAAGTAATTCACACAAAATAAGATCTCCAAATAACAAATTAATATATCGGAAAATATTCAGCTTCAGAAATCATCAGAAAATGCAAATTACATGCATTAAATGCAAATTAAAGCCACAATACAATACCAATACAGATTCATCAGAACGATTAAAGTGAAGAACCCAACAGCATCAAGTATGGCAAGGATGTTGAGTAAATGGAACACTTACTCTCACACACAGCTGTAGGAATGTAAATTGTTACACCAACTTTGGAAAACTGACAGTATCCACTGATGCTCAACATTCACATATCCTATGACCTAAGTATTCCATTTTTAGGTATATATCCACGAGAAATGTGGGTATATGTTCCATAAAATATATGTGCAAGAACATATTGTAACAACCCCAAATTCTGAACAATCCAAATGTCCACATAAAGTAAAACAGATAAATTGTGGTATATTCATACAATGGAATACTACATCAATGACAATGAATGAACAATTACATGCATCAACATGAATCAATCTCACAAACATCATATAAAAGAAGACAGACGACATATACTGAATGAGAGGAGTATATACTGCATAATCGCATTTATATAATCTCTATAAATGGGGTATCTTGAGAGTAAGGGGTAATAGTGATAAGGAAGAAGAATTAGGGGCATTCTGGGGGCTAGTTACACAGGTGTGTTCAGTTTATAAAAATAGATTGATCTGTATATGCTTAGGATTTTGTACTATTCTGTAGGTTTGTTACACCTAATATAAAGCTTACCTTAAAAATCGAAAATGTGAATATAAAGGTTGGAGTCATGAAACAGAAAACTCAATAGATGTGATTAATATTAGAGTGTATATAGCTGAAGAAAGAATTAGAAAATAGAATGAAAAAAAAATCACTCCACACAGCAGTAGGTAGCCCCCAAATCAACGCTAACTCCAGTTCCTTTCAACATGGTTAAGGGGGAGAATGGGTTCCCGTAATTGAAGAAAGGTAAAGGTATCAGAGCTGCCACTGTGTTTGATGAGACCACATCCTCCAACCCAATTCTCACTTAAACCCATTCCAATAGGTTTCACCTCCACCACTCCACTAAAACTACTCACCACTGTCATCAATGCTAATGGTTAAGGTGAAGTAATCATCTTACTTGACATATTCAGCAGTCCTTGCCACAACTAATTACCTCCTCTACCTTGATACATTTTCTTTTTGGCTCCCCTAGATATTACATTTTGGTATGTTTTCTCCCTATTTCAATAGTTTCTCTTTTCAGTCTCCTTTTGCTGGTTCCTCCTGTTTAACCTGACTTCTTAATTGCTGACACCCAGGTTTCAGTCTTTGTTTCTTCTATTGTTTTTTATACCCATTCCCTTTGCAATATCATCTCATCTCACTGCTTTAAGTAAAATCTGTATAGCTGATGCCTTCTGAATTTATAACTCCAGTCAGACCTTGCTGATGACCTCCAGACTCATATCCAGCTACCTATTCAGCTTCTCTATCTGGATATCTAACAGGTTCTCAAGCTCAACACATCCAAAATAACTCCTGATCCTCCATCCCAAATCTGCTCTATTCACAGATGTCCCATCTCTGTGGATGGGACAACTTTGCAGTTGCTTAGGCAAAAACCTTGGCATCATTCTTCACTCCTCGTACTCTCTCACACTCTGTATATAATCCATCAGCAAATCTTGTTGCCTCTACCTTCAACATATATTCAGTCTCACCACTTTTCACCACATCTGTTGCTAGCACTCCAGTGTGAGACACCATCAACCCTCCCCAGAGCACTGTGGTAACTTCCTAACTCATCTCCCTGCTTCCACTCTAGCTCCCTACAGTCTATTTTTAACATACCGGCCTAAGTGACCCCTCCACAACATAGATCACATCGTTCCTCTACTCAAAATCTTTCATGTACTTTTCATTTTTTCAGAGTAAAAGCCAGAGTCCTCATAACAGCCTATAAGATGAGGCACAGTCATCTCCTCCGTTTCAACTCTGTAACCTCTGTGGTTCAAATCCTACTCCTATCTCCTTTGTCCCTCCTTCTCCAGCCATGCTGGCCTTCTGGTGTTCCCAGAAAACACCAAATTACACTCTTACATTAAGGGCTTGCAGTGGCTTTTCTCTGATAGGAATTGTCTTCCTTAGATAATCACTGACTCCCTAGATATTCACTGGCTAACTCCCTCACGTTGTTTTTGCTCTAATATCATCTTACCAAGGGGGCTTACCCAAACTACACTGATTGAGTCTGTTCCCCTCAATCCCACTCCCAATTCTCCTTAATCTTTTTCCATATCACTTATCACCTTCTAATATACTTTATGTTTGGCTTATGTATTTATTTTATATTACTCCAATAGAACATAAGTAGTATGGTAGCAAAGATTTTTCTCTCATATATTCACTAATATATCATGCTATAGTACGTAGGGCATGGTAAGTACTCAATAAATATTTAATGAATGTATGCATAAAATTAAACATTAGACATTTATAGAGAAATGTCTAAACATGTGGCATATGTATATAGTTGCATATTGTACAACAAATAAGTGAGCTAGATTTAAATGAATAAACACGAATAGATAACAAAAACATACTAGTGTGTGAAAAAAACAAAACTGCAAAAAAGTACTCTACTATTATACCAACTATGAAAAAAATTTTAAAAAACCATACAAACAAAAATACTCTATACTGTTCAGCGAATTACACATGAAAGCAAGTATAAAAAATGGGCTAGACTGACACCAAATCCAAGATTTTGGTTGCCTGAGAATAAAGGGACGCAATCAGGACGGGTAAAGGGAATAGGAAGGGAAAGAATTGAAGGAACTCTCAACTTCATCGATAATGTTTTTAATATAAAAAAGTTGAAACAAATATGACAAAATAATTAATATTCATTTTTGGTATTGGGAATATGGATGTTTTACCATTTTCTGTACTTTGCTTTTTTTTTTTTTAACTTTATTTTAGGTTCAGGGGTATATGTGCAGGTTTGTTATAGAGGTAAACTCATGTCACAGGGGTTTGTTGTACAGATTATTTTATCACCCAGGTACTAAGCCTAGTACCTATTAGTTATTTTTCTGCCCCCTCCCTCCTCCCATTCTACACCTTCCAGTAGGCCCCAGTGTCTGTTGTTCCCCTCTATGTGTCCATGTGTTCTCATCATTTAGCTCCCACTTATAAGTGAGAATATGTGGTATTTGGTTGTCTGTTCCTGTGTTAGTTTGCTAAGGATAATGGCCTCCAGCTCCATCCATGTTCCTGCAAAGAAAATGATCTTAGTATTTTTTTTTTTATGTCTGCACAGTAATCCATGGCAAAATGTAGTATATATACCACATTTTCTTTACTGTGCCATTGATGGGCATTTAGGTTGATTCTGTCTTTCTTATTGTGCATAGTGTTGCAATGAATATATGTGTGCATGTATCTTTATGGTAGAATGATTTACATTCCTTTGGGTATATATCTAGTAATGAGATTACTGGGTCGAATGGTAGTTCTGTTTTTAGCTCTTTGAGGAATTGCCATACTACTTTCCAAAATGGTTGAACTAATTTATACTCCTGTCAACAGTGTATAAGTGTTCCCTTTACTCCACAACCTGGCCCACATCTGTTATTTTTTGACATTTTAACAATAGCTATTCAGACTGATAAGAGATGGTATCTCGCTGTAATTTTTTTTTGTTTTTTTTCTGAGACAAGGTCTCACTCTGTCACCCAGGCTAGAATGTAGTGGTGCGATTTGCAACCTCCAGCTTCCCAGGCTCAAGCATTCTCCTGCCTCACCCTCCTAAGTAGCTGGGATTACAGACGGATGCCACTACCATCCAGCTAATTTTTAGTAGAGATGGAGTTTCACCATGTTGGCCAGGCTGGTCTTAAACTCCTGACCTCAAATGATCCACCCGCCTCAGCCTCCCAAAGTGCTGGGATTATAGGTGTGAGCCACCGCACCCGGCCCTCGCTGTATTTTTAAAGTTTTTGAGATGGGATAATTTTTAATATTTTTTAAATTTCAAAAATATTTAACAGAAAGAGTGCAGGATAGACAGCATGATTCTGAAAGATATATCTGCTAGGTATCAATCAACTGATTCAAGCAATTAGCTGGCTCAGTAAATCCTGGATCAAATCTCTGTGTCCCTTAAGATTTTACTTTTTCACATGTAAATGTTATCTTCCTAGGAATTGGGTCCTGTACGTTTTACTTAGGACACTTGGATGACTATTTAGACTCAGAAATTCTCATTTATTGCTTCCTCTTGGAAACTAGCAATTTATGCTGAGTTATTTTTAGTAGACTCTTATTATCCCCATGACAAATCCCCTTAAGAGGAACTTTGGAGTTCTGATTTCAATTAAAGAATCTCTGTATAAGCTCACTCTCTTCAGCTGGTCTTCCTCTTCTCAGTACTATGCCAATAAATCTGTCCGTACACATTTGGAGTTCTCTATACTTTTTCTTAATCTAATACTTCCAAAGTTAAATAACCAGCTTCTGTCAGGCTATTCTTGACTTAAAACTCACCTCTATGTAAATTCTATTGCCTATTGTGCTTGTGTGTGTGTTTGCCTGTAACAATATATTCATCGGATCATGCTAGGCTATACAGCGTAACAGACAGCCCCCAAATTTAAGTGGCTTACAGAAATTGTTTTTTCCTCTTTCACATGACATATTGGTACCTATAGATTGGCTCTAATTCTGCTTTATAGATCTTTTCATTTCAGGATCCAAATTGAACAAATAGCCCCTATCTGAACATTCTGTTCTCATGTCAGAAGGAAAAAGA